>NC_056731.1:1305169765-1305199765 GCF_019279795.1 Protopterus annectens | reverse complement strand
CCCACATATAGATAAATATCTGTGTGATACAGAATGAGACATGTATGTCTACAGATACACAGACACTCATATATATATAGGTATATCAACAACCTACAAGATATAGCTACACATACGTATATATATATATATATATATATATATATATATATATATATATATGAGTATATAGCTATATATGTATGCATATCCTATGTGTACAGATGCCTAATTATGTTGGTATATATATATATATATATATATATATATATATATATATATATATATATATATATATATATATATATATATATATATATATATATATATATATATATATATATATAGATATCTATGACTATATGTGCATACATATCTATACCAGTATACCTTCTACTGTCGATAGATCTGTAGATATCCATATGTTTATGTGCATATGTATCACTACCTGTATATGTATAGACATATATTTCTCTGTATATGCATATATCTGGGTGGGTATATGTATATCTATGTACTTTTACATACCCATCTATATATGTTGATATGTATATTTGTAATCATAGATATATATCTGGATGTATATATATATATACAGATGTCCTCACCATATGTCCTGGACACGGAGTGTAGACCTATCCCAGCGCCTATAGTCCCAATGTCATAGTGCAAGTGGATGTCAGGTATGTATAGCAGGTATATTGGTAGACTATTGCTACTGTAATTGTGATTGTCTTCACAGACATGGTGTGTGTGAGAGGTCACATCTGCTTTCCACATGTCTGCCATTGGCTACTGATAGACATTCTAAGGACATCCTGGTAAAGTACTAATGCTAGCACGTAATGCCCCTGTGGACTGCAGCTCAGATATTGGCCAATATATGTGGACATTCTGAAACATTCCTTACAGTCCGCATGTATATGCAGAACCCCTTAGTGCTAAACATGTGTACCATGCATGGCAATATGGATGTTAACAGCCATGTAGATGGGTATAACCCATAACAACTGGTATACATATGTCACCATAGATATGCACTCACACACCCCTGTCTGGCCTGTCACATAATGCTGCTGGTACAGGGGTGCCATGGCCACATACTACCCATTAGATAGTGACATGCATCTGTACAGCATCCCACTGCTCTGTCTGACATACATGACTGTTAAGGGAGACCCAGCACAAGTGCATCTGGCAAGTATCTCCACTTGACATCTCACTGGATAAGTACACTAAGCTGCTAGACATGCAGCAATGCACTGTGCAGGCTACAGGCAGACTGGCTCATCACTGGCCAACATCTCCTATGGGGGAATGCACATGTACCTGCATATATATCAGGCTCTTCTGGAATGCCACACCACAGGGTATGATACAGCTGTGTGAAGGTGCATAACCACATCCAATGTGAACATAGCCACAGCCACATATGGTAAGCTAGCATAAAATTACAGTATATGGACTACCTGTTTAACAACATCCTCATATGTGCCACTCACAGACTAACCCTACATATACTGGGCTGCTACATGGTGTGGTCTGCTGTCTGTCTCTGCTATGGGACATGTGTGTGTATGGCCTTACAAACATGTAAACTAATATGGTAACATACAGTGGAGCAGCAAGTAACATCAGATAGGATGGGACCTATAACAATGACATCTACCACAATCTGTACACAGGCTAAAGAACATGTTCACAATACACACACTGTCAACAGTTGCCATAGTTACACAGACCTATATTACCCATATTGTACATAACATGTGCAACAGTCTGATATCTCCCTGGCTTGCTTTCAGATATGATGACACTTATGATGGTGCACAGCACACATGCACCTCGTAATGCACAACATATGTACAAAGGTTGACAGAGTTGTGGCTGGAAGCACATACACAGGGCCAGTATTGACATGTTGCTGTGTTAACCTCATACATGCACTGTCTTAACAGGGTTTGTTGCAACATGTGTCCTATGAGGGATATGAAGTCAGTAACTGTCAGGGCTTTCAACATCTACAGACTGCAATCCTTACACTACCTTCTGCAGTTTACAGATATGTGCTCTGTGGGTAACACATGACACCAAGGACACAACACACTGCCCAGTCTGCAGATGACCCTGCAGGTGCAGATTCCTCATAAGCACAGTACTGACATGGCAGGTATTACAACTTGGAGGACAGCCATATCTACACACACACACTATGAAACCATCATTACTCCGCATGCAGTATAGCAGCACATACAGACTGTAGTCAGGCCAGACACATCCCCCTCCTGTGTGTTGCCCTGTTTCCACAGTGTAAGTTGTTAGAGGTAAATCACCAATCCATGTGAACTGTATTTTGCCAAACAACAGTTCTAGTTCCTTCCCACAGTGGATGTAAAGGGACAACACCAAAATGATGTTCCTAGATATTGGAGTGTTTTACCATGCAATTGGCTATGGGAGTGTCACCACAGCTGTTCCACATGCATTTGGCTAGAGGAGGACTGCAATTGGTGGCGAGACCTTCAGCTGATCATGACCATCACTTACAAAACACAAGCTGCTGCCTAGCAAAGCAGGTGTACATCCCACAAACACCAGAGAGGGTGTGGGATGTATAGACAGAGACAAAGTATGTCAGGAAAGGTGTGGGTGAATAAAATGTAAGCATGTTTGTGTCACTCACCTACCAGTATGGGGTTTCAAACACCTGACTGCTATGCATAGCTATCACATGTGTATGTAGTTATTGCATACGCCACATAGCTTACATGTTGGTGAGCTGTCCAGATGTATAGCTTACATGTTGGTGAGCTGTCCAGATGTATATCTGCTGGGGATTGACATCTGCATCATTGTTGCGATACAGTAGACATAGCACACGAGCCTGTCCACATGAACAGGTGTCAGCATCAACACAGCCACACTCTGTAAGGGACCCTTACACATTACCACACTTGGCTGGGAAACAAATACACTTCCTAACCAGTTACCTTGCCACAATACAGTAATGCATAGGTATGAATTGACCCACAGGGGTTATCCTGGGGTTCTATGGTCAAAGGTTATGTGATGGTGTCTGACATTAGAGAGGATGCTTCAGTATGCCACTGGGTGTGGTACTGGTTGTGATTGTGGTAGGAAGCATCATACACCACACACACTGACACAGGGTGCTAGTACCGGCATGCATGTGTGCATTACTTCAAAGATGTGTAGTAGTTGAGGCTCCCAGACAGCTGTACAAAGCTAGATGAGGGGGTATACCTTGGCACCTGGCCATATGACAATGGTCTGCATTATGGCTAAGGGGTGTAGTGTCCGGAATGGATCACAAATGTGGGTATAATTTACACCATCCAGTCTCCTGGGTTACTATTGTGCATGGCCAGTGCTGTGGAATTCTTGGCATGTATGTGTTCTATACACCATGACATGGACGGTGTTTAGGATGTGCACACATCCCCCATTTATGTACAGTGGCATGTGGAAGTGTATCTGGTTTGTCTGGCCCATGTTGTGTACACAGAATGTAATCATCAGATGTGACAGTCCTGTTCTCATGTGGTGGGGCCAGGTAATGGACAGCTGGTTGACCCTGCACCTTGATTGGTAGCATGCTACAGGTATTCCCTGGTGTCAGTGGCATCTGTCTGTACAGGGCATGTGTGTAAGGCATGGTATGTCTGTTGTGGATCACATTTGATTTAACCATAGTTGTTGCAGGCATCCAGTGGGAAATATACTGAAGGTACACTGTCTGCAATTAGTTGCCTATCATACTGCTGGACAGGGTGCCATGGCCTCTGTAGGCCACAGCATTCACACAGTTTGTTACTATCAGTCCCTAATATGCAGCATACTACACCCATCATGGCTGTTGCCTTGCCATGTGTGTGTGTATAAGACATGGGTTGAGAGTGTGCTCTGGGTAATACTGGGGTTGCTAACTGTGATTGCCGGGCCTTGTTGTCACAAGTATGGATATGGATAGGCATCCCAGCCTCTTAGCTATTTCACAGCTACTTTTTCTGTACAGTGGACATGAATTGTGGGGAGTGTGGCTAGCCTAAAAAGCATTGCTCTCTACACAGACACAAACACACAGTTGCCATGTCTGGGGATAGAACTCCTACCTAACTAGTTTAGCATACTATAGCGGTACACACTTATAGGACACACTACAGTGATCACTGAGTTACAGCTTCCCAGAGGTGTATTGCTAGCTGGATGACATCAGCTGCCTTGCAAAGGTTGACCATTTGGATTGTGGGAAGTGTGGCTAGCCTAAAAAGCATCACTCTCTACACAGACAGACAGACTCACACACACAGTTGCCATATCTGTGGATAGAACTTCTACTTAACTAGTTTATCACACTACAGGGACACACACTTACAGGAAGTGCTACTGAGATTATTGGGCTACAGTTTCCAAGAGGTGTATGAGTAGATGGATGACATCAGCTGGTTTGCAACGGTTGAGCATTTGCATTGGGGGAATGTGGCTAGCTTCAAAAGCTTTGTTCTCTACACAAGTAGACACACACAGTTGTCATGTCTGAGGATAGAACTCCTACTTAACTAATTTATCTTGTCATGTCTGTGGATAGAACTCCTACTTAACTAATTTATCATACTATTGTAGTACGCACTTACAGGATGCGCTATGGAAATTACTAGACTGCAGCTTCCAAGAGGTGTATTACTAGGTGGATGACATCAGCTGCGTTTCAAGGGTTGAGCATTTGGATTGTGGGGAGTGTGGCTAGCATAAAAAGGATTGTTCTCTACTCAGACAGACACACAAAACACACACACACACACACTCACCATGTCTGGGGATAGACCTCCTACCTAATTAATTTATTACACTACAGCAGTAAGCACTTACAGGATGCACTATAGAGATCATTGGGCTACAGCTTCCAATAGGTGTATTACTAGGTGGATGACATCAGCTGCCTTGCAAAGGTTGAGCATTTGGATTGTGGGGAGTGTGACTAGCTTAAAAAGCACTGCTCTCTACACAGACAAGCAAACACTCACACAGTTGCCATGTCTGGGGATAGAACTTCTACTTAACTAGTTTATCACACTACAGTAGTACGCACGTACAGGATGTACTATGGAGACTATTAAACTACAGCTTCCAAGAGGTCTATTACTAGGTGGATGACATCAGCTGCCTTGCAAGGGGTGAGCATTTGGATTGTGGGGAGTGTGGCTAGCCTAAAAAGCATTGCTCTCTACACAGACAGAGACACACACACACAACCACACACACACACACACACACACACACACACACACACACACACACACACACACACACACACACACACACACACACACACACACACACACACACACACACACACACATGCACTCTCACCATGTTTGGGGATCAAATTCCCACCTAACTAGTTTATCACATTACAGCGGTACGCACTTACAGGATGCACCATGGAGATTACTGGACTGCAGATTCCAAGAGGTGCATTACTAGGTGGATGACATCAGGTGCCTTGCAAAGTTTGAACATTTGGTTTGTGGGGTATGTGGCTAGCCTAAAAACATTGCTGTCTACACAGACAGATAGACACACACACTTGCCATATGTGGGATTCAAAGTCCTACCTAACTAGCTTAACATACTACAGCAGTACAGAGTTATGGGATGTGCCACAGAGATTTCTAGCCTACAACTCTTCCAAAGGTGTATTTCACATTGGATGACCTTAGGGGGCTTGTCATAGTAGGGGTATGGGGAGGGCAGTGTGTGTGTATGGGCCATTATCCATTCATGTAGGGGTTGACACGCCACATGCAGACACACAGGGTCATAATTCACAGGTACGTGTATACAGTTGCTAGATGACTACTTCCTTGTACAGTCATGTTGCACAGCTGGCACATGTACCACATGGTCTGTAATGCTGACAGATACTGGTGGCTAGTATCTGCAGTGAGTGACACCTGCACCTCATGTGTTTGGTGCCCTTTGGTTGTATGCTGGGTGGGACAGGCCTGGAAACCTCCATGTCACAGTCACCCTCTTCCACACATCTATGTCCATCTACCTTTGGCTTATTATAGTGTGTTGTCCTTACATATATGTCTGTATTCCTATCCACTGTGTGTGCAAGGCATGAGTGGTGCATACTGATGGGTGTCTGCACTAACAACTGCAACTGCCAGATATGTCTGGTCCACTGGTGTTTGCAGACATGGCCGTAATGTGTTTAAGATTGTGAGCATGCCCAGTATGACCTTTCAGTATGTTGTTGCCTTACATTACCTTCATTTCTCTAAGTGTATGAGCATGCCCAGTATGGCTATGTGTATTGCATGTGTTGTTCAATTCTGGGTAGTTTGTTCTGCAGTGCTGACCTTTGTGTTGTACACCAACAGGTAGCATGCTGTCTCTGCAGGGTAACCATCCATCATTTGGCATTGACTGTTATTACATTTCTGCATTAGCTGGGGGGAGCACACCTAGCTGTTTCTATAGCTCTACACAGGATTAGGAGGGGCACACCTGACTGTTACTATATTTCTATGTAGGTTGGAAGGAGGGGACACTTGACTATTACTGCATTTCTACACAGATTAGGGGGCACACCTGACTGTTACTATATGTCTACATAGGATGAGTCGGCACTCCTGACACTTGTGCACATTTTCTGGGGCTGCACTGGTATGTTTGATACTCCATTTCAGTCTGTAGTCTTACCTATCATGCTGGCTAGAGGCATACCAGTGTACTACAGATCATGGCTTAGCTTGCCCTACATATTATTGTCTAACTTCCTACTCTTCAGAACTAACATCTCACTGACTGCCCTGCTGTGGTCTGTCTGTGTAGGCCTGGGGTGGAGGTTAACCATAGCCATCATTCTGGGGCCATGGCACAGGCTCTGTTTGGGTTTGTCTACACCGCCTGCTGCTTGACACTGTTGTTGGATATGTGAACCATCCTGACTGGCATGTGTGGGTCATATGGACACACATGTCCCTCAGCAAATTTCCTGCAGTAGGTTTTGTCACTCTGTGTAGTACTGGCTACTATGGTGACTCCAGTATGGGTTACAGATGTCATGGTGCCACTATGAGTGCCTACTGTCTGCTGCTATAACATCCAGCCTCTCATTTCCCGTGCATGCTCACATCCATACCATAGCTACAGGTAATGACACATTGTACTCCATATGGCAACTGGCAGGTTGATTGACTTACCTTTTGGGCATGTCAGGCTTGCAGATGGTGCTGGTGGGCTGCCTATGTTGGATGCACATAGTACACTCCCTATACATGGTTGAGCACAGATAGTGTCATGTTTGGCATCCCTTTTACTGTATGTGCGAGTCAGAAAGAGGTGTCATTCCCTGGGTCACTACTGTGTCAGTGCATGTGCTATGTGTTGCCTCTTTGCCAGGGCCAGGGCATACTGGGCATGCCTTCTTCTGCCTACTGGGGCAGGCTCAGGTTTCCTCCTCCAGGTCACTCTGTGCCTGTGCAGGCCTTGGCATTGGTGGGGGCCCTACATTTCTGCTGATCGCACTAGTCCTGCAGGGACAGTCGCAAGCTTCCTGGTTCACAAATTCATCTCATTTGCATGGATTTCTCCTGCAAATGGGGTAATTTACATACAAGAGCTTCATCCATGCAAGATTAGTGCAGAAGCACTTGCGCATGACCCTGCAGGCTGTTCCTGGATCGCACTACGGACATATTGCCTGCTTGGGCTCCTGCACCAATCTTGCACGCCATGCATGCTTTTGAGAATCCGGGGGTTGTTTTTACCAATCAAGAACAAGAATTTCAAATCTTTTAACTTAATTTAGCACAGAAGGTATTTCCATTCTTACTTAGCTTTAGACCACATTGAAAGAGTAATGTGCAATTCTTTACTGCATAGTCATCTGTTTCACTAAGCTTTCCTAATAAGCCTTTTAAAATAATGCAGACTGGTATTTGTCTTTTCATACTTGGCATCCTAATATTTACTCTTGCAAACTAGTATTCTCTTACAAACTCTGTTTTAAAGTTAATGTCATTAGTGTGGATATTTTGAAATTGCCTCTTCTCGCCCTCTCTCTCTCTCTCTCTATATATATATATATATATATATATATATATATATATATATATATATATATACGGTAAATGTTAAATTGGTAATTAGTGTTTCTGCTTTGTTGTAGCTGCAAGACACAACAGGTTACCATATGCAGACTGTAATGATTTCCTTAAATTTAACATCCCCTATATTTTTATAAGTTTATGCATCATTTTGGGTTTGGATATTCCATTCCTTCAAATGCAGCCTGGACATTTGGATTTTACTTCAAATACTAAATACATTGTCCCCCAGATTTACTAATCTTCTATGCAGGACTAGTCTAGTCCTGCACGGAAGTGGATGTTTAGGAGCAGGACAGCATAATGAAGGCACATTGCCCGAGCTCCCAGGCTTTCATTGAGTGTGTATGAGTGCAGGATGTGTGTCTGGGAGCAGAGCTCTCAGAATAAATACACCCCTGCAATGTTGAACAGCATAAAGTGGAAATAAGTGAGCGATACTGCTAATAGGTGTCCACATATCCCCACCAACTGTCCCCCATACGTACAACAGCAACAGGACATAAAAATCAAAAGAAGACCCCCCCCTGTATTGGTGTTTAAAGCTCCGAGTACAGCTAACCGTAGCTGCGCAGGTTTGCTCATTTTTCAGCCACAGTGAAAGCAGCCTAAAAGGCTGAAGAGGATAACAAGGATGATATATGCAAATGAAGCATGACAGCAGTAGTGTAGTGGGCAGAGTGTTCACGTAACGAGCATGCACTTCCAGTTCGAGTCCCAGTGCAGCATAGTCAATTTTGTATGGAAAAGCATGGTATAAGCAATATTTGTATTGCAAAACCCACTAAATATACATTTTTATGAACTGGAGTACTGCAGGAAATGCACATGTGAAGAGTCAGTATCATAATGAATAAGGCAGCAGTAAGCAGGTGTAAGCACAGATAAGCAGTAGTAAGCTTATGTAAGCAGTAATAAGTGTTTGCAAGTGTGTTTGCATGGGGCTAAGCATTGTCGACACAGATTAAGCAAAGGAGAAGCTAACTGGGAGTAAGAAACTGTGTCCGGATGTTAACAGTGCTCACCTCCGTGCGAACTCGCTTACATCTGCTTTATAGTGCCTTAATCACATCATACTCAATGGCAGGTGTTCTGCCAAGCAACAAAATAAACAGCATCTGTAAGGCTGGAACCCAGGACCATGCACACCATAAACAAAATGATAGACCACTAAGCCATGCCAGACATGCATAAATTATATGTTGACAGAAACATAACTCCAGGCAAGTCATGCAACATTACAGAGAATGAATACCTACATCTAAATGGACGTGCTTGTTCAAATATATTACTATCTAAACAGATACAACATATCTATAGATGTAGTCACATATCTATACATAGATATATAGAAATATTCAGGAATATATATATATATATATATATATATATATATATATATATATATATATATATATATACAAATATATGAGCATATATACATGCAAATCCTGACATCTACACATATGCATGTCAACACCTATATGTCCACATATACACAGCAAGTTACAGATATGTATGCAGAGATATATATGTCTTGTAGGTATTTACTGACATAGTTAGAAATATGTAAGCAAGTATATATACCCATAGAGGTATATATGGCCAGACATCTGTAGATAGCAATGGTAGAGCAACAGAAACATATATGTCCACATGCATCATTAATGGGCCTGAGAGGCCCCAAACAATATATGTCTCATATGAATTGGCATAACCCCCCAGCCAAACACATCCGCCCTGCAATATACTACCAAGCTGATTGTATTGTATGTGTTTCATTTAAATAGGGATTTAAAGCAGCCCTCTGTTATGTTTCACATGTTGACATCACATCCCACTCTCCCCCACCCACTAGGCAGGCCGACCAGTACAGGCCCATTCAACCCAGGCCATCCCCGACCCATACATTCATTACTCACAGTTCCGCCCCCCCCCCCCACCCACTACACACACACAGCTACCATCCCTACCCTGGTTACTGGCCCATAGCTTCCAAATCACCACACATTGTCCTCCCTCCACTCCCCCTCCCCTTATGGACCCATCCCATATGATGTCCTGACCCAAGTATCCTAGGTCTGGCACATGCTGTAGTCCATGCACATAGCCATGGGTACCTTTGTAACTCTGGGTGTAGGTGAAAGTTGAATACCCAATGTTTGGGTTGACCCGCATGGGACAAATGTTACCCTGGTACTAACAATAGATTTCATGTGTGACTTAGATTACGCTAATGGATTTAGTTGCAGGTATCGCAAAGCATAAGTGACACACAAGGTTGTCCGTTATGCACACGAAACAAAGTATCCAGCAATACCAGTCTACATTATAGGATATGTAGCTAAATATGTAGAAGTATGTGTGTGTGTATATTAACCCATAACTAAATAGATATATACCTCACCATCTCTGTAGTACAAATGTATACATACATAGACAGACATATAAATATAAATACCCACATATAGATATATACATATGCAGACACCCACACATCCACATGTTGTCAGATATATATAAAGCAATATATATATATATATATATATATATATATATATATATATATATATATATATAATTGTGTGTGTGTGTGTGTGTGTGTGTATATATATATATATATATATATATATATATATATATATATATATATATATATATATATATACACAGATATATAGCTATGTTATGATACAGCACGTAGGAATGACATAGGTTCACAGGCCATGCCAATGGGGGTGAGGGGCCCAATCAACAAACGTGTAACACGTAGCATCCCCCCCTCAGCCAGACAGGGGAAACATACAAACGCACAAACAATGTAAACAATCCACTGCTCCCCAAACCACAGGCAGGACACAGCCAGTGGGGGAACACTGTGGACCTGCCAAGTCTAATCTTGCAACATAGACAGGAGTGTCCCTTGTGGGACACCCCAAAAATTGATGATGATGATCAGAGTCAGTCCCTGTAACGATTTATCAAGGCAGGCCGTGTATGTACATGGACTACAAGGTTGGGCAAGCCTGATGACCCATGGGTTGAGACAACGTACGAGATGGGTCCTGAGACATGGAGAGTGGGCCGTGTCTAGTGGTGTGGTTGGACCTGACCTGCACCCACAGTAAGGATGAGTACTCTAGAGAAGGGTCGGGTGAGGGAACTATGGTTATGCAATTATGGGCTGAGGCGTGCAGGTGTTAGTTGGAGCGGTTCTATACAGACTGCCTCGGGGATGTAAGCAATAGTGCGAATTGGGTAGAGCTGCTGCCTAATGAGCAGCCATTCCCAGTACAAGTCCCACTACAGCACAGTCTATTTAAAATGGCAAAGTATGGTATAACCATATGTGTTGTTGCAAAATGCACTACATAGCACCACCCCACTGTAGGCATGTAAGCCGATCTAATAGGCTTCACAAGTTATTATTGTAGTCCTCACCCCCACCCAGGGGTGTGAGTGTCCAAAGCAAACTTCAAATGCAGTGAATATTGGCAGAGTCTGGAGCCCCCTACCCATATGTATTACCTCAGCTGTCCCACAGGACATATGTAAATAACACATGAACGAACACCACAAGCACACTTGGATCAGCACAGGGTCACCACCTTGTGAAACCCCCCCCAACTTACACTCCATACCCCTACATCAACTAGTGAAACTGACACCTCTTGTCCTGCCTTGCATACAAATCCCAGCATACAACAAACCTTCCCTATTGCTCCCCATCCAATTATTCCAACAGACTACTATACAGTTACAATGTCACCCCCTCTACCTACCTACACCTTCACTATTCTCTTCTACTGTACCACACAGGTATGGAATATCTATACCTACCCTGAATAACTTCATGTAACCTATCCAGAACTGTTATACAGGAATCCAACTTCACCTTAAACTGACCTTTGTCAACAGTCATACCTGACATGTAAACCTGACCTAAGCATGTCTAATGTTGACATGTTAACATAAACTAAGTATGAAGAATGTGGTACATAGCTAGGTAACGTCTGTTACTCTCTATGAATGTGGACACCTCAGCATTAATTGGAATTAGTAGCAGGGGACACTGTGAAGCTCTACTCCCCGGGCCACCACTGAAAATGGACAAGCATCCAGTCGGATTGTCCCGATCAATAAATGTAAACTAAATACATGAAGTAGCATGGGGGTATGCGGGAGCAAATGGGTATAAGCCTGTTTGGGAAGTGATAAGCAATTACCACACTGGTTAAGCAATGTAGAAGCTAACTCAGTGTAAGACACTGCAGCCAGAGATCAGCAATGCTGAGCCTTGCACAAACCAGCGCATACCCACCTACAATTGCTCTACAGTGCCTTAGTCACTCTGTAGCCAACAGCTGTCATCGTGGCCATTAACGAAATAATCTGCACTGCCAGGTTGCAACCCCCCGACCGCACACACTATAGTCTATGTGAGTTCTACTAAGCCATGGCAGATACACATTCAGCTGCTGTGATCACAAACATATCATGCAGCACAGTCATCCAACAGTATAGGAAATGTTTGTAAGTGTGTAGATTAATACCAGCAAACATATGTACATTGCTCAATCACAGTATTATGAGCGGTCTATGTGCATCAAAGAACAGTGCCTGTCTAATCATATTGTGAGAACAGTAGTCTTGCATAATACCAAAGAGAATAATGAAAAATGGTGCATGCTGTGGAGGCGTGTGGGTGTGCGTTATGCACAGAATGTCACACCTGGAGCATTGGTTCCGCGGACCTGGTAGATGAGGCTGACCAGGTGTGTGAGCAAACCGCTGCTTCTCAAAATCCTAGCAGGATGCTACCAGTGGAAGAAACAGTGTAGACCAGCTAAGTCTACTCTTGACACAACAACAGGACCGTTCCTGGCGGAATGAACCAAAAGTTGTGAGTAACATCGATGTCTCCACCAGTATTGGAGGAGGATCAAGGGAAGGCTTGTACATACGTGGACTAAACGGATGAAGAGCCTGCAGACGCTTGGGTGAAGACAGTATACTGGAAGAATACCAAGACGTGCAGAGAGGGAAATGTGTGGAGGTGGGGTATGGCAGGGATAGCTACTGGAGAATGGATGGATGCTGTGTACGTGGAGCTCGGGGGTCCGGTGGAAGGGAGCATGGGTATGACATTAAGGTAGAAATATGCAAACAAAGCAGAACTGCAATAGTGTAGTGGGCTGACCATCTGCCTAACAAGCATGCATTCCCGGTTCGAGTCCTACAGCAGCACATTCTATTTTCCATTATTCCATTTTTCTATGGGCAATCTGTATATGAACATCACTTTGCTATATAACCTACTAAATAACATTTAAATTTGAACAGGAGTACTGCATTAAATGCACATGTGAAGTGTCAGTGTCATAATGAATAAGGCATTAGTACACAGGTGTAAGTACAAATAAGCAGTAGTTAGCATAGATAAGCAGTAGTAAGCATGTATAAGTTTGCTTGCATGGGGTGTAAGCATTGCCTACACAGATTAAGCAAAGTAGTAGCTAAGTGAGTGTAAGAAAATGTACCCGGAGTTTAGCATTGCTTAGCTCCAGACAAACTCATGCACACTCACGTACAATTGCTCAAATGTCCCTTAATCACTCTGTATCGAACAGCTGATGTTCTGCCCAGCAACAAAATATACAGCCTCTGCAAGGTCCGAACCCGAAGCCTCTGCAAGGTCCGGTCCGAAAAATGTGTCACTGCTGGACAGAGGCACAACAAACTAATGGGCACAGTATTTCTTCATATAAGGGGTGGCGTAAGCCACAAAAATTTGGGCTAGGCTTATAAATGCCTTAGGGCAGATAGCCTAGTATAAACCTATGAACCTATGAACCTATGAACCCAGGATCCTGCACATCATACACAAAGTTATTTACTAATAAGCCATGGCAGATGTACATAACCCTTTTATTTTCACAAACATGTCAGCCAGCACAATCGGTCAACAGCACAGGAAATGTAGTAATATCATACCACACAACATCTTAATGCAAGAATTCCAGGCAAAGTGTGCCAAAATGTGGGTACAAATAGGGATATATGTCAAATACTGATCCAATACACTTAAAACATTGCTAGTTACACAGTTATATGTACTAGAACACATATTTGGTAGGAGATGATAAGTCTAAAACACAAAGGTGTTGGCACAAGTGACTGACTTCAATCCTAAGATCATCCATGTCAATTGCCAAGAGAATTAGGTACAGGCCAAACATATAAGCCGAATATGCATGGGCATATGGGCAGATATATATCTGTAAATGTAGACAGATAGACAGCTATAGGTATATATATATATATATATATATATATATATATATATATATATATATATATATATGTGTGTGTGTGTGTGTGTGTGTGTGTGTGCATGTATGACTCACAAATAATCATATAACAGCAATTGTATGTTCAGTGTATATATCATATATATATATATATATATATATATATATATATATATATATATATATATATGTATATGTGTATATATATCTACATATATATATATATATATATATATATATATATATGCATGTATGTGTATATATATCTACATATATATATATATATATATATATATATATATATATATATATATATATATATATAGATATAGATATATATATATATATATATATATATATATATATATATATATATATATATATATATATATATATATATATATATATATATATATATATATATATATATATATATGTATATATATATATATATATATATATATATATATATATATATATGCATACACATACACACACACACACACACACACACACACACACACACACACACACACACACACACACACACACATATATATATATATATATATATATATATATATATATATATGTGTGTGTGTGTGTGTGTGTGTGTGTGTATAGCATTACCACATGAGAACAAACTCCTGAACCACTCAGTACACCACAACAGTCAATAAGCACAGTTAATGGGGGAAGGTGCCCAAATGAGGGACATACTGGTAATTAGTGCTATGTAACCCTCCCCATCCTTAAGGGATATGCTGTGCATTCTAATATCCAGCACATGCAGTACCTGACTTCAGAACCCTTCACAACACAGCTACAATGCTCCAACAGTAATCCAATTCAACTGTCATGTTAGGGAAATATCTGTAACATATCATGCAGAAAAGTAATTCTACTGTAGGGAATGTACATTGTGGAAGTGGTACACATTACAATGATACAGATATACATACACGTTTATACATTGACAATTATGTTCAGGTATATATATATATATATATATATATATATAAATATATCGATAAGATATATGAGATATATAGGTACATACACATACACACAGACAAAAGGTATTAGTAGTCATACATATGTAGAAGTAGTGTGGACATACTGTGTGCAAAGTATATCCCTCAGCCACAAGCCCTTTAAGTGCTACCTGTGACATATGTAGTGTGGCAACCATTCCCACAAAGAGAATACTTACATTACACATATACCCACTCACAATTCAAAGGACATTACTCGACACTCAGGTATGTATACACACATAACCTTTATTTGTGTCCTATACAATAATGTATGCCATTACTTACAGCACATAGAATTTGAAATATTTAATCAGTGATGAATGCAAGACCCACACAAAACAGTAGATGCAGACAGTGAGGATATATAGCATACTATGCTGTCCAGGCCAAGCCCTTCAATTTGTACAACAGTAGACAGAGGATTTGCCTTCAAGATAAGCAACAATCATCAATAACAGATGTAGTTTAGCAGCCTCCAATTACACCCTGTAGTCAAGCCCTAGGGGGAAATTTATTACTTGTGGTAATTTCAATGTATCTGTCACATGTATGGACCATGACCAACAAATGTTGTGGGATTCCACGCTATGACTGGGATGATAGCAGAAATGCTAGCAGTAAATAATGATAGGCCATTACCTAGCAACCCCTAACCGTATCACAGCAGGGCAAAGCCAGCCATATATGTGGAGGACAAAGGCAGAAACACAGGGCCATATTTGCAATATTGCTGTTACACACCCTGGAAATTGCTGGTGTTACAGGATTTGTTGCAACATACCCTTATGCAGGAATAAGACATCAGAAACACAAATAGATATTGCCATGTACTGATAGCATGCAATAGACAGATTGCCTGTGATATATTTATTATTTATTTATTTTATTTTACATTTGTTAACCGGGATGGTCAGACTGGATACATGTCCTTTTTCAGCGGAGGCCCGGAGAGAAAAGCTCCAACAGAGTTACATTGATAATTAGGTACAGTAAATGAGCTGAAAGAACTTAAGAAAAACATAGGCTATTTAGATACAAGTACAAGACTGCCATTACTATTTCTGAGATTACTACAAATGTAACATTAATAACATATTAGCAAGGACGGTAGGCAGTATAATGGCATAGAGTTAGACAGGATACATATTTCTTTATCACAGTATACAAAGTACTTATCATCTTAGCTAGTTGTTTATGTTTTAGTTAATGGCACAGAGCTAGTCTGGGTTTGAGCAAGGACATAGCCAGTGTGACTTGAAGTGGAGTTTTAGACTATTTTTGAATAGTACATGTGTTTGTGTGTGTGTGTGTGTGTGTGTGTGTGTATAGTACAAGACCTGTGTGGTGCACAGGCAAAAGACAACAGACAGTCCACTGGCCATCATGTGGATAGGCCCACAGTTGAGAGTTATGCAGACAGACTGCATTACATCCTAAACTACTATGTACAAGCAAATACTGCAAGACCAACAATATACAATGCACATAAGAACACTACTCTCTCTGTCTGTAGGTCTGGAGCCTCTTACAAATGTGTAGTTGGCCTGTGTCTGCAAGTCCTGCTGTGAGAGGTATTGCAACCTGCTGTCTGTAACACTGCTGCCCACATACAGGAAGGATGTCCTCCATACTGGAAAGGTTAAGGGATAACGTCCACGTGAGTCAGCAATTTATAGTACTGAGTTGCCATGACAGTGGTTATCTGAATCACTACACAGCAGGCTGCATGCAGTTAGCAACTGTTGCACACTGGTGCAGAGACCATCACCTGATCATGTGCATCACCTACAAAAGCCATGCTGCAATCCATTCAAACCAGCTCAATTGCTCTTGTGGAGAGAGAGAGAGAGAGTGAAAGAGAGAAAGAGAGAGAGACACACACACACACACTGTAAATAAATACATAAATAAATAAAAGCCAAAAACAGAAAGTGTCACACCCGTCAGAAAAAAAAGGTATGTAAAATATGCATGTTTATAATTGAATGTAGTATGTGGTATAGATTAATAGGATATATGATGTTGAATGTTTGATATGTGCCATCTGTAGTTGTCCTTGTAATGATGTCCTGCTGAACAACTGCTCTGGACAATGCTGTCTGTCCCTGTAGGCAGTGGGACATACCCGCCAACTGTGCAGATCAGTAATGAATAACAAATGAATAATATCTGTGTGTTATGTTAGTGTGGGCAATAGCTGGTGGTGGAAGTACTGCCGTCATGATAGACACATGGGTGTCAGAGAACACCACTTGCAGGACAGTCATGTTAATGTGTAATGTAGCATGCACAAATGCCATAGGTATATAATAGGCTTACCAGCAATCTCTCACCATTTATACCACCCTAATGTTAGTCTGTGTGTTCACATGTGACACCTGTCTGTGTTGCAGCAAGGCAGAACAGTGCAGCTGTGAATGAAAGGCAGTTACAGAATGTGGACCCCAGATGTCTGTATGCACCCCACATATAGATAAATATCTGTGTGATACAGAATGAGACGTGCATGTCTACAGATACACAGACACTCATATAGATATAGGTATATCAACAACCTACAAGATATAGCAACACTTATATGTGTATATATATATATATATATATATATATATATATATATATATATATATATATATATATATATATATAGTGGCACTGACAATGGCATGCAGGTGAAATAGTCTGTAACAGGCCAGCAAGATAGTGTCCGCACAGGGGGCATGGCTGTAAACACATAGCACAAAGTGTGGCACAAATACATAGCACAAAGCTTGGTACAATACAACATATGTCCCAATGGTAGGTAAGCAGCCGACATACCAATTGAATTCTGTGAACGGTTTGTTGTAGCTGACATTTTGGGGGGAGACAAATATGTGTATTAAGAACTATGGTAACCCTGCTGTATGAGTGGCTCAGACCTGTTTCCATCTTTATGTCTTCCAGGGAACATAGAGCACACACGTCTGCCATTATACAGCACCGCCAAAACTGAGGTGATAATAGACCATCTGGTTCAGCACTATGAACAGCTGTTTAGCTGGACAGCCCATGATCAGCAGGAGAGGATCGCCTGTGGAATGAGCTAGTCCACAGGGTCATTAATGTTGGATTGTATAACCACAGCTATGAGCAGGTCTGGCATCATTGCACTGACCTGCTCCACCATGTACGTTTGCATGCAGCTGCTATAAGGGGGACCACCTCACAACAGGGGGGACAACCCACCCATCCACACCTTACTCGTGTGGAGGAGCTTTTCATCAGCCCTGTGGCACCTGCCCGACACAACAACAACACCTGGAAGGGCACATTGTGGAGGTGGGTGCCACCGACACACCAGCTGGAGTGTGCAGGTAAGGCCCCAGGGCACATCAGTACATCAGTACACTGCTCTTGTGTATGCATCTGCATCTGTACTGGTACATCATGCAAATCTGAGATGTCATATACATAGTCTGTTGCTGTGTAGTAGTAATAAACAGTAGTGCATAAGCTGTATTATTATGGAATTCTACTGTTGATGTAACGTAATGTTGCACTCACTCTTAACGAATGCCACAGCTGTGGCCACTGACATCAACTTTCTCACACTCCTATGTAGGTCCCTACAGGATACCACCATGACAGCAGCCTGTAGCCAGTGAGTATGGTTTGTGTTCATGCATGATAATACATTGGGCATGTAATAGCTATGGGATATTCCATGCACACATCTAACACACCTACCCATACTGCATGCTGTACACATTCACATTTTGTTGCTGTGAAATGCACTGCATCACTGTAGAGACTATTCTGGGGTATCAGAATGGTACAACAGACACATGCAAGATAACTAACATCCTGTCAATGTGCAATGTGTCCACAGGGATGAGAAGTATGGCAGGGCACATGGTCTACAGTAGGGACATGTGTGAAACAACACCCCCATCAGAAGGGTACAACAGACACAGGCAAGATAACTAACATCCTGTCAATGTGCAGTGTGACCACAGAGATGAGAAGTATGGCAGGACACAAGGCCTACAGTAGGGACATGTGTGAAACAACACACCCATGGCTGTAGCTGCACAAAATCAGGTTAAGTAAACATGGCAGATGTAACCCTGACCCCACAGCACTTGTAACAGCAGTGTGTGCACTCCAAGGGATATGCACATGAGTAGACATTACAACCATGCAGAGGTCTGGGACATGTGTAGGGCACCCCCACAGCCATGGTAAGGTCTGCTGGTTGACAGTGTAATAGTCTTGTACTGGTCATAAATGCACTGCTGATGTTGTGATATGTAAAGCAGACATCAGGCATTCACAAATGATATCTGTTCACATATCATCCCAGGTGTGAGTTGCTATAACACATAGGGGCTGTGAGCATTGACGCTGACATAGCTGACACAGTACTACATATACAGCAATGGTTTCTACACCTGTGAGGTATGGTGCACTGTACAAGGCAAGGTGCAGAACAGGTCCACAGTAACACTTTGTACATGGCTGCAATGTTAACAAGGGGAAGGGTCAGAGGCTGGCACTGTGCTAACATGTGTCATCACCCTCCTAGCCAACCCAAGCCCGCACACAGTTACAGTGCTCCTACAAACCCCATCACATGTGGCCATAGTAGAGGGACAGTGGGTGGTTGGTGGCAGTGACCAGGAGAGTGTGGTGTCCATGCCAACTGTGTCGGGTCACAGTCAGCAAAGCCAGATGTCCATCAGGGCACAACATCAGCAGATGTACTGTGGTGCTCTTGGGAGGGCCACAGGTCATCATGCCCCTGGCAGAGGTGCCACAACTGGTACCACCAGGAGCATGTTTCAGGCTATAATGGAGGCAAAGGCATGTATGGAAATGTACACCAGATAGGGACTGAGTCTGCAGAGGTCTTCTTTCTCAGCTGTAAGTGGAAACCTCCATGAGCTTGCTGTTGCCCTCTGTGAACAGACCGAGGTAATGGATAGATGGTGGGGTGAGATGGGCTTCCTGGACTGTGGTATGTCTGTGCTTGAACATGTGGCGGGAGTGGCAGGAGTGGTCCAATGGCCACATGGACGTAGGCCAGAAACACTAGCAGCTGGCGGTCAACATGTACATGCCAGGATGCCCAGCTGCTCCCGTAGTGGCAGTACCAGCCTCAGCACACCACTGGGGGGTGCTGTCCACACCACACCCCAGCAGGCCTCGTGCACATGACCCTGGCCAGTCCCAGGTGGGACATGGTTCCAACGGACATCTGTCATCATCAGGAGAGAGTAGCACCTCAAGGTCTGTACCTGCACGGGCCCATGGAACACCTGGCAGGCACAGTCAGCATGTCTTTGGCCAGAGGCAGTGAACTGCACACCCTGACAGGTATGGTCTGCAGCTGTCCAACAACACCCGTATAGGGCAACCACATGGCAGAACTATATGCATGCATACCCACATACTATGCAACCACACCTAGGGCAACCCCACACTGACACACACCACATCACCACGCCCCATTCAAAGAACCAAACCCCTCACACACACACATGGTGACACATGTATAGACCATCCTTGGTCTCTGGCACACCAGCAACACACCCTGTGCATATGATGATACCTGTGCCACATCCCTATCATCCATACCATCGATGTAGGGACAGGCTAATATGGTTCTGATGCACACCGTGACTGTAATAGAGTGCTGCAATGTACTGCAGTATAAGATGTTGTCAGGGGTAATGTGTAATGCATACATGCCAAGTAGTGTAGCCATGCAGCTATGATGCATTTCAGCTGTTGGTAACACTGATTGTTATCTCTGTAATGTTATCCATTTGTGTTGTAGGCATACATGCGTCAGCAGGAGGATGGTCTGCAGTCATATTCCACAAGGGTATGTCACTGTGGTGACACCACGGCCATGACATATCTGCTGTACAGTTGCACACATCATAGGTATGTATAACAATTATTGCCCATGCAACATTGACCGGTGGCCTGCTGGTACATGTATAATCTGCACCCTTATGTCAACTCATCCACATACACACACATCCTTTCTTGGCTACACTGTGTCTAGACCCCTACCTAGATATGTACTACTGCTGAACTGTGTGGCTTTCATTGCACACACGACACCATCTGTAGGGTGAGGTGTGTACCAGGTCACATGTTACATGCAGAACATCCACAGACATGTACAATATGGTAATGGAGGATTCAATGTTTGTATTTGGAGAATATATAGTGTGTCATATCATCATATACACACTGACTTACACATAACAGGCAGACACACATCTTATAGACCTGGATGTATCATTGCTAACTAACTAGTCCATGTGTCCAACGTGTTACAGGTAGGCTGTACACAGCACATGTGTAACTGGGCTGTATCCTGTTATCAGTTACCTGTATGGGTGATGGTAACAGTGACCACCAGAGAGTGGTACATGGGCCATATACTGGGTGTACCATACTGTAATGACAGTGTACACAGTACCCACATCCCCCACCGGATATTGTACACACTGGAACCCATCTTGATAATCTGACATACCCACTATCACACATTGCCCACAACGCCAAAACAACCCATTGCATATCACAACAGTGGTGCCACAGGGATATGTATGTAATGCACATGCCACAGGCATAGTAGTATGTTGCATTGTGATGCCACACCTATGGGTGACAACAACAATATCTGTACTAATGTGTGGCAATGTGTATCATAATAGGAGTATGTGGCCTTGGAATGGTGTACCCTACATATATGCAGGCATGCACACATACACACACATGGCAGACCTCAATGGGATTCCCATGCCTATCAACCCATTTGTACAACATTGTTGTGCTGGTACTGCAAGGCACATGTAGCTGTCAGGGAGAGGAGTGTAACAGGCTACATGTCATGTCCAATACAGCAGCGGCCAAATCTAACTATAGCAATGGGAGTGGTGGTGGTTGTGAAGGCAGGCATGGACTTTTCAGCTACAGGTGTACTAACACACAAACAATGTTATCCTCAGTAATGCACATGTACATGTGTCAATACTGTGGTGCACTGCTGCAGGTGGTCATAGCTGTGTATCTCGCTGTTGTCCATGGATGGAGTGGATGTGTAGGGGGTATGTGTACATTGGTATCATGCCACCTGCCATGTGCCAGCAGGCAATCTATCGACAGACACCACGTTAGTGACTGACAGGGTGAGAGTGATATGCATCAGCCAATCCTCTGGGTGCCTTCTACACATGTCCACCAAGGTGATCCAGTTGACATGTATACAACATGTTGTATAACACATGGTTAGTGTCTGCAATAGAGACCTGTACCCAAGCATTTTCAGTTGACTGTGGTAGTGTAGTCTAAGTACCGGTGGCATGTGACCCATACAGGGTGATGTCTCCTATATGTGAAATGTAGATCATAGCTGGCCGCACATGTCAGTGTCAGTCAAGCATAGGCTGTCTGTAAGTATCCCAGCAGGAGACCTGCCATCTGCCCATCTGTAGAGGGACTGACAGACACCAGTTTGGCGAGTAGCTATGCAGTAGGATGAATATGTTAACAGATGGATGTTTGACAGCAATGAGTATGCCATTACTACATGTTGTAAGTCCTCACTAACATGTGCTGTACCAACGGTACTCCATAGTTACATTCCACATGTCTGAGTATCATCCAGTAGGGGATATATACGGTGACACAGCCCAAACACCAGGTACACGACAGTGAGCCCTCAGAGTGCAGCTATGCCTGCAGGTATGTTTGTTGTCAGTAGTAATGTTAGCACTGCACCCTTCCCTGGGACAGCACTATCAACAGTAGTAATGCCATGTTACACTGCATGCCTGTGTGACAACAGGTGCCCTGGGTTGCTACCCCTGCATGTCACACATTCACATGGATAACAGTGCCGTGCAGGACTCATATACTTGTGTGTCCCAGACATGACACTCAGTACCTTTTGCTACAGTAATGAGAGCACATAGACACATGTACTGTACATGGCAGTGCATACACATATTACAGATGTCATTTTCTAGGGTTTGACATAGCCTCTGTGTAGACAGTATGCCACAGAGTATAGCAGTAGGATGTCTAGATGGTCAGCATAGGCCAGCTGTTTGATGTCTGTGATTCTTAAAGTGAGGTAGTTCCACTGCCTTCCCAGCTGTTGCAGCTGTCTTACGAGGTACATACCAAATGGGGCACTGTACTCTATACAGGGTGTAATGAGGGATGAGTACAGTGGGACAATTATCCCCTTTTCCCTGGATGTAAAGCCGTCAGTGATGAAGTGTGCCACATAGGAGGATTTCCTTACTGTTGTGGCTATGTGGTTAATGAAGGTGAGACAACTGTCCACCTGTGTCCCAATGTCTGTCAGCACACTGTCAGTGTTTAGTGTACTGCCACCTATGTGGTACTTCATGGGTACATGGTATGTCCAAAGGGGATAATTATACATTACTTGCCATTAAGCTTGAGCCCATGGCTCTGGCACCAAGCATCTGTTTCTGTAAAGCCATGTCGTAGAATATCCACATAATTTGTGGATCCAATAATGACTCCCAGTTTACAGTCGGCTGTGAATTTTGTTAGCCAGAGTTCCATAGTGTTGCCCTGTACTTCAGGGAAATTGATGCTAAACAAGAGCCATGCCAGGACTGACCCTGATGTACTCTAATTAGCTAATTGTATGTAGCAGGGATCGGACATGGCTACGTTTACAGTCTGGGTTCCATCAGTAAGTCAGTTGGAAACCCATTGAGTGACCAAGGTGTTTAAGGCCAGCTTCACATGTTTAACTATGTCTCTAGACTGGGCGATGTTGTCGAAGGCCTTGGCGAAGTCCAGATAGGCTGTATGCACCGCCTTACCCTCCTCCATAGCTCCAGAGACTGAATCAAAGTAGCCAAACATGGTCAGGCGACAAGATTGGCCCTGCACGAGCCCAACCAGGGTGGGGTCCAGTGTTTACTGGTTGCCAATGTCTTTGTTAATGAGTTGCATGATAATGCATTCCATGCCCTTGCAGATCAAGCTCGTCAGACTGATGGAACAGTAGTTCCTGGGATCCAAGGTGGATTCCCCCTTGTGGGGTGTGATAACTGTAGCTGTGTGCCTCTCAGTGGGATAGACACCTGAGTTAAGGTTATGATTACACATGACACTTAGGTGAGATGCAGGGTTATGTAGTAGTTCATGTACTACACAGCCCGGGATGTCATCTGGTCCCATGGCTGCTGTATTCTTAGCAGTGGAGTTGGCGGATTCCACCTGTGTGGTCATGATTACTGGAATTCGGCTACCTTTTGTTACTGAGATGTGCCCTTTAGTGGGTGAGGGAGGCTGAATGTGGCACTAAATTGGTCTGCCCAGATGTTGGAACACTCCTTTGAATCAGTATATTTAATGCCAATCTGTTGTAGCACAGAGCAATTCTAAACATTGCAGTATAGATCCTGGACATAAATATAGAATGCCCTGTCATTATCTTTGAAACTATGGCAATTATATTTATGTAACAAGCTGTGGTGGATTTCGAGGGATAGCAACTTCTTACTGAGGCTGGTAAGGGAGCAGTTTCTGTTTTGGGATTATCCTGTTAACTGCAACAGTTTTTTCCTTCTGTTGTATAGACTATTCATGGCAGTGGAGCACAAGATTGGTTTCCTTGCTTGGAGCACAGTGTTATGGGTCTATGTGGGATGGTGCAATGCATGAGTGGATGTGCCCACACAGTGCCTTAGTGTAGGAATCACCAGTTGCAAGTTCAGCTCCCATCTCCATGGGTGTCATGAGGTTTATCACATCTGACTTGATTGGCATGGCGTAGGCTTTGCAGAGGGTATTTATGGAGGATCCTTACTGGTGGGTGGGGGTGGGATGTGGATGTCAATGGTGATTACCTAATGGTCAGACCTGACCTATGAGGGGTGGCCAGTGGAGTGGGGCATCTGACATCCATGTTGGTAATGACCAGGTCTAGGATATTGGAGACCCTGGTTGGACAATGGATTAGTTGATCCAGGGGGTTGGAATGTATGGGTTTCTGAAACATTGGTAAAGGGTGGTGATAAACGAGGTCTTTTCCCAGTTAATGGCAGAGTATTTGGAATCACACAGTATTATGGTGTTTGATTGTATCTTAATATTGTCCATGTATATATATGTCTATGTGTATCATATGTGTCTGTGGCTGCATTGCCATTGGATGTGGGTATGCATTTACTCACAGGTATCTGCTATGCTCTGCTGTGACCTGCGTGTTAAGCCTGCTATAATCACAGGTGCACATATATATATATATATATATATATATATATATATATATATATATATATATGTGTGTGTGTGTGTGTGTGTGTGTGTGTGTGTGTGTGTGTGTGTGTATACAATAGTGGACAGAAACTCCTCTGATTCAATCAGTGGTGGTTCTCTAGCAGACCACCCTCATACCCATATGTTCCTAGGCAATTGCAGCTATCTATAGTTTGAGGTTAGTATAATGGTTAAGGTGTTTACCTTACACATATAAGGTGCAGGGTTTTATTCCTACATGAGGAAGTTGGCTAGACATAAAATGGCCCACAAAGACAATTAGCCTTATATGAACCTATCCTACATCTTGCTTGTGTGATCACATCACTGGCTGTATGCCATATTTATGTCCATGACCTCCTACCACATTTACATCATTGACCACCTGCTCCCAGATAAGGTCCAGATGACTTGTCACCTCTGTCTTTCTATAAGAGAAATTACCACTTGTGATGTAGTTCCTGAATGATCACATGACGGTTTATGGGGTGCAGCTGTCTTAGCCAACATAGCCCTACAGGAAAGAAAACATGAAAGGAAAAAATACATAAGTAACCCAAAAATGATTGTTAAAACAAATATATATAAGTGTATCCATATATCATGCATAAAATAAATTAAAAAGTAAGGCTCATTCACATAAGTTTGAGGTATCTCTATCACATCTCTTGAGTAAGGCAGCAGTGCCTTTCATTATTTTCTTAACACACAATGTAATTATATGTTGCCAGGGTTAAGCACCCCTCTATCTAAGTCCATACTTTATAGAAATGTATATTGACCAATAATGCCTCATATGAAGTCATATCAGAGTTGTCAGAAAGCACACACTTGAAGAAATGACTTGAAGAGTGTGTTTGAATGGATTTCTATTCTCAAAAAGTAGGTAATTTTTTTTCCTGCAGTCATCTGTAAAGAAACTGCAGATTGCTGTTTTCGAACACCTGATTATCTAAATACACCATCTACACAAGATTGTAAAATCCTTATTACAGGTGTCAAACAGCACATGTTTGAAGGCTCTGTCTGAACAGTGGGTTGCAATTTACATGTTTTGCTTTTAAGGAAGTACAAGACACAGGTGCTCTCTTTCCCTCTATAAATGCTACCACTAAGCAAACATGTTCACATCAAATCTCTTGGATAAACCACTCCCTCTAATGCTACTTTCTGACACATTCATACTAGCTATGTATTGCTGAACATAACTCCTATCTAACTTCACATTTTAGAGAACAGTATATTCACTGCTTACACTACAGCTGAAGTTTTATAACAGATGTCAGACAGCACAAGTGTGTGGTTTACAAAACATCTGTTGAGGGAATATGCAATGTGGTGTGACAGAAAGAAGACATTAATGTGTTGATTACAGCTCTCAAAGTACTGTAGCAGTAAGTCATACATCATATAAGTCACATTAATTTTTATGTTGGGAATGACATGTATGTGTCACATTAAGGTGTATTCAACACTTATATGATTGGAGTCTCAGATGTCAACCATTGGAGTGTCATCCATTCATTCCTGATTGATAATTTCCAGATTGTTGCATGTAAATCTTGTGTTTATGTGTGCATCGTTGAAAAGTCTATGCTAGGTAATTACAAGGTATCAAAACTTGCAGTCATTAATACTACTGTGCAAATATGTTTGTAATTCTATCAGTCTAAGGAACACCCTTGGAAGGGTAATGTGTCACTGCTGCACTCATTTACATATGGAAGTAGATAGCATTACAATGGACTCCTCATATGTGGGATACAACAGGACTGATAATTGAAACATCACATAACAAGTATACTAAACCCTTGATCCTGTTATGTATGTAATAATGATTTTCTTCTTATATTACATCAAAATTGCTTTCTGTTGTGTGGTAGGTGTAACAATGTTGGCATCAGGAATACCGTATGAGAGCATCTGAAAAAAATTCAGCCACTTTTGCTAAAGGTTGGAAAGTGACCATTACCGTTACATCAGTATGGGTAGCCTTGCTGCTCAATGCCAAACACCACACAAATGCTGAACATAGAAATAGAGATTTTGGTTTATGGGCCATTTCTGGCCATGCATGTGGTGTATGAAACCATTTTTGACCAAATTGAAGGTGTGAAATGGAGTCGATTGGACAGTAGTGAAAGTGGATAGCAAACATAGGGTAGGATACTAATGCAGTTATTAAGGAATGTGCAAGGTGGTGGTAGGAGAGCACCATAGCTGTCCACTTCTTCACAGGTTAACACTATATTTGTACAAAGAATATGTGAAATATGGATAGTCATAACTTAAAGGGTGCGTGACAACAACTTAATAAAGCTGAGTGATCAACTAGATCAAATTAAGTGTGTCATATACACACATATGTAAAAATGGAGATCTATGTGTGAGGCATATTTTTGGTGGGACAAGTGCCCTTTTCTTGTTTTTTTTTTTAAGATACAGAGAGAGAGAGAGAGAGAGAGAGAGAGGAATATTGGGGAAGGAATTCAGGAAAAAGTGGAGTAAGTATATAGGGTAGTGTCTACTTCAAACCATCAAAATACCAGATCATAGAATATTAAAACATTGAGATGAGAAAAACAAAAGCTGAGAACATTGAAGACTCACATTATTAAACCAGGAACCGAACCACGTACAATAAATTGTTTAACTATGATTGTGCTGCAATCAAACCACTTCCTACATTTAAAACCATCATGTAACAACACACTATCCATATTTCAATAGTTTTGCAATGGGGCAAGCCCCCCTGAACCCTCCACACCCCCAGTAAAATATTTATACTAACTCCGAGATCACACTACAGTGGGCTAAGGATAAATTTCCCAATCCTCACTGTACCGCAATCTCTATTGCAAATGTTGATAAGCCATATGATTTTGGTAAACAAAGTTATTTAATGTAGACACTGCTATGATGACTGCAATGAGATTTCCAGTCAACAGTACTGTGTACAACCTGACATGTACAGTACCTCATTCGATGTTTCCTGGTTCAATAATATGTGTCTTCAATGTTGTTAGCTTTCATTCATCTCATCTAGATGTTTTAAGATTCGATCATCTGGCATTTCAGTCATGTCAGGTAGACCCATTGGGTAGGTAGGGTAGTAGGAATAATGATACAGGACATACAGGACAGATGGGGATGGAGGTGGAAATAAGAGGTTGGGCAACACCATGATTGGGAATAGTTATAGGACGTGGAGTTGCATCCCCTTCTAGTGTAAATAGAGTAAGAATCTAGTCCTCTCTCTTAGAATTGTCACCACTACCTCCAGTCCCAGACTCCAGGGGCAGTGCCAGATGGGGTAGCAATTTCACTATTTGATCCAGTATTCATTCCATCCTGCTGATGTGGGTACCAAGACCCCTCACTTTGATCTCATGCACCGACCTTGTCAGTTCTTGTTGTGTGACATAGTGACCGCCTCCAGTGGCATTACTCCCAGGTGGTACCACTGCTCCAGCCTATAGGTAGGGCTAGCAGATATAAGTGGTTAAGGTAGTGCATCAGCTGTGGAGGGAATGCTGCCAGGTTGTCGTCCAGCCACCTGTGGAGGGATGGTGGTCTGAACTGCTGTGGTCAATCTAGCTTCCCATGCTGGAGGCCATGTTGCAGCAGGAATGATTGTCCAAATGTAATTTAAAAAGGAGAGAGAGAGGGTGGGGGAAGAAATAACAGAGAACAATATCGCAAATATCATATAATTATAATACATCAAAGTCACTGCATCTTCCCTCATAAATTTTAGATTTGTCACATCCACATATGAATGTGAGACCATACATTTATTTTGCACTAAATGTCAGTGTCATTAATATTAAACACATTATACTAAACATTTTGACAATAGGAAGCCAATTATGGAGTGCATGTCATGAAATGTATATGCTATCTTAGTAAAATCTTATTCTAACTCAGTTGCAGAGAAATAAATATTAAGTCATACAGAGTAATTTATGTTGATACGATGTAAACTGACATCTGTGTTTTCTTAGCCATTGACTATGGCAGTAATGCAAGAGCTGCTTGTACAGATGTCTACAATTTGCATATGCATTGTTTGTGTAGTTATTTATTGCTCTGTCAAATACTTATGGATTGATGTCCAGAGAATTGCTGACCTATTTGTACAAACAGTGCTATTATTAAATGGCAATCAGTTACATGTGAACTCATACTGCACCTCTCTGAGGAACTTCAGATTCTCCTGAT
>NC_056731.1:1305082265-1305164765 GCF_019279795.1 Protopterus annectens | reverse complement strand
TGTTCATTGAGCTTCCCCCATTGTTTTGTCATCATCTCTTCCAGTTTGAATTATAGGATTCTGCTTGTGCTATGTATAGGATCCTTAACTGTGTAGCTCTGAAGGACCTCCTCACATTGGATAATTCCAAACCACCTTGCTCTATTGGAAGAATCAGCTTATCCCACTTGACTCTTGCCTGGAACAAGTGACCACAAACTTTGCAGACTGGACAGGGCAGTGAATGCAAATTGCAAAGCAGTTTTAGAACATATTATACAAGTCAGCGAAAGCTACAAATATTTTGAGACACATGGTCCTTGAACAGCTGTAGGTAGAAACAATGAGCACCAAGCAAACAAGATAATAAGGTCTGAAGAAGTGCACAGAATTTAGTGCATGAAAGTGCTTACAATAAATTTTCAACAACACTCGCGGATTTTTTGGTCTACTGGTTTGCCACTGGTTCTGTTTCACAAGATAATAATGTATGAGACATAATTATAAAGAGCTGGTCTATACCGGCTAAAATATATGGAGATCAAGTCTTGCTATATGGGATATTTGCACACTTTGTCACAGCACTAATAAATGCAATGAGTGGTAAGGTTAACATTTTGCGTGCCTTGACTGGATAGTGGATAAACACATTTTGCTTGGTATAGATAAAGAAATTTTAGATAAGGTAAACATGATGAATAATTTACTGCTGAAACTGCTAAAATAAAAAATTTACAGACAGTATGACTTTCACCATAAACAAAACAGCTGCACTAAATGAATACTATTCTGAAACTTTCAGTGTTAATATTGTAAAAAAGTAAACTTGTACAAAGGATAATAAGAGTAGTTATCAGGGCGGCACAATGCCAGGGCACTTCTGTGGGCTAGGCTTGTAAAGGTCCCAGGGCCATTAGCCTAGTACACATCTATGAACCTATGAACAAAATGTGAAAAGGATGGGTGATGAAAGAAATGCACTTCTAAAATGGGGCAAGCCTACAAAAGTCAAACTTTGCCTTTTTTTTTGGGGGGGGGGGTGGACAATGAAAGATTACGTGTGTTCTGAAGGGCAAAAGTACCAAATCATTTTGGGATAAAGAATGCTAATATCTGAATATGACTTTCAAGGAGTAATGAAATTCAGAGTCAGGCTAAGACATATGATACACAATGCAATAAAAAAGCCAAATAGTATTACACAAAACATTCGTCTGAATATTCTAAAACTAGTGAAATATTCTGAAATATTTTCAGGACAAACTGGATTCTAGACAGCCAGAGGAAATTAAGAAAATCTTTCTTTCATACAGTTTATATCAGAGAGTTTTCAGGAATCCATCATTTACTTATTTTAGTTTATTGGCAAAGAAGACTTATGGGACAAAGCCCGTTCTCTGTGAAGGTTACAAGAGAAATATTGGAGCTATACATGCTTCAGTAACAAATGACTTATAAAACTAATCCCTGCATAGTCAGTAGAACCAGGTAATAGAGCAATACAGTGTACAGGTATCCACAGAATCATTTTATTTGAATGCTTTCGTCGGCTGTAGAGCCAAAAGACTTCTTCAGAATAAGCATGATAACATTTAAAGCAGTTTAAATAGATAAAACCACATCACATTCTGTGACATCATTGAACTTCACGCCATATTTTTAAAGCAGCAACCACCCTTAGACCCATTTTTTTCACAAACAATACAACAATGTCTTCTTTAAAACATACACAATTCTAATTTCAAAAAATAGAAAAGTAAATGTACAACTGACCTAGAATTGTTTAAAAATTGTTTAAAATTATAGTCAGAAATGAGTATATACACAGTAATGTACAAGGAGTATTGCAGAAATGAAGAAGTGAGGTATATATGCTAATAGTAATTAAGTAAAAGCTGATGAAATGCATGCATCCACTTGCACAGAATATTCAGCACCACTGATATACGGTAGTTCATTTATGGTATTTAACTAAAGGAAAATATTGATGACACTCTTGAAAGTGTGCATTAAGCAGATGAAAGTTCATAAAACCAGTTTGTCTAATGAGAAATATATGTAACAGCAATAATTGTGGTGCTCTACATGTAAAAGACAAGTAAATGCAGCAATACAACCATGCACAACAGCAGCCAGTAAACATGCAAAATTCATATTAAATTAAGAGACAGCATTTAGGTGCAGTTATTGTTAAAGGAAAGGTGATGTACTAAAAGCAAGAAGGAAAATAACTGGTTCTGTAGCATACAGGAATGGAGACCTGACTATTACCCATTTGACATGAGTTTGATCAGTGAATATTTCAATGGACAAGCCACATTGGGGTGGACAGAGAAATGAAAGGTGTACTCCACTCACATCTTAAGGGAGGGAGGTGTACATTCTTGGCAGGTGCAGCCATAGTCAAGATCGTCCCTGGTGTAGGCTGAGACCAGGGAAGATGTTCTGTAGTGTCCTATGTCAGGGGAATGTTGCTTGCCTGGACATGCCCTCACATAACAGGGGTTTAGGCTCTCTGCGGTCAACTTACTACACCCCCACTGCAGATAGCTTACCTGTGCATGTACAAGGAGAGCAGGCCATGAAAAAAAAAAGCATCTGAAGCCATCCTTAGTAGCTAACTGAATAATGTTCCAACTCAACTGACCCTTACCCCAGTAGAGGGGAACAGACAGGTAAATTAGACAAGTAAAGTATGGATGACTGGCAAGTCTTATGGGTAGTAAATGCAGAAATATAACCATGCACAACAACAACCAGTAAGCATGCGCAATTCATATTAAATTAAGAGTCAGCCTTTAGGTGCAGTTATTGTTAAAGAAAGGAAAAAAAAAAACAGTAGCAAGATGAATCTAGGGTCTACGCATATGATATTCTGCAGATCATATAGAAAGAGTACGTTTCAGGAAAGAGACACATGCTTGCATGCATGTATGTGTGTATTTCAGTATACAGGTGTAATTAGCCGATAAGCTTAGATCAAGCAAATGTATTGTTTACAACATCAAAACAGAGCTTTAAAGAAAACAAAATGTAATGTAACAATTTTCAGATAGATGTTTTATTTATCAGCTCCTGTTCTGCTTATAACACTGAACTCCTTCCTTAAGTCCGTTCTCAATTATTTAACATTCTCTGCAATATTATTCAGTCCTACCAGTGGTACTGCTCAAAACTAGACTGGACAATTGTATATACTCATATACAGACATATACATACTTTTGCCTTACATTAAAAACAATATATATATATATATATATATATATATATATATATATATATATATGTATATGGGTCCCCTTCAGTAGATCGAACGTTTACAAGTTCGAACCATATATGGCCGGGACTCTATATATATATATATATATATATATATATATATTTATTTATTAGGAAATATCACCACCAAAGGCAAGTGTGCCTTTTTTATTACAGCAGTTGATGGTACAGTTTATATTATCATAGTGTAATGAAAGAACATTGTACAGTAACCGTTTCATTTTACTTCACAGTGTGTGGTGAAAGATCCATGAAACAGCCAGTATAAGACAGCTGCAAATGCTTCCAGAGGTTTCTCCTGCTGTGAGCTCTGGGTGAAGATTAAACTGGGCAGGCTGCCTGAAGAGATACTGAATAGGCTTGATACAAATTACACTATCCTGCTGCTTAGAAAGTGCACATTATTAGAGTCATTACCCATAATCATCCTCAATTAGAAGCACTGTAGGCAGGCATAAATGCAGCAGACCAATAAATGCAGCCATTGTTTGCCGGTGTCAGCTATAATTCAGGCGAATGCAGTCATCTCCTCTAGCAGTTAAAGCCATATTTATTCATCTTTACAGAACATTATGGTTTTATTCTTAATACTGGAAATGATGTACCAAACATTTTTGCTTAGTTCTTAGTAATATTAACATTCATATCTTGCAGCATTTTTAACTTAAGTAAGTAAACAGTCAAATTTGAGAAGAGCTTGTTGTCTATATGTAAGAATGCTTATTTTATATTTAAAAAAAAAACAAATCTGACACAGGCTATCTGCTGAAACCAGCCATTTGTTAATATGAGATGGCCATGTCTTTAACTTGCTGCCTTGTTGTACAATTATCAAGTTTGAAACAAAAGACTTAGGAATGAACTAACCATAATGTATTTCTCATGTCTTCCTATGTGTCACGACTGAGTTCATTAAAAGACGTCTTGGTTTGTTTCACATTTTCTCGTTTAAATAGATTTTGTATGTCTTACAAGTACATTTAAGTCTAAGGCCAGCAATATGATAAATCACAGATAACTTGAACATTTCTGTAATCTGCACTATGACATTTTACTCCTTATTTAAGTCTGCTTTTTTACCAAACAGTACCCTTTAAAAGCAGTTGTGCAATGCAATTGCTTTATTCAAAATTATTTAAGGGTAAAAAAGTGATATATATTAGGTCAATAATTCTTTAGAAAATATTTTCATGTGTGTTGTTGGTTTTCACATCAAAATAGTCATTTAAGGTAACATTTTTCAAAAAATATTTGAAGGACATATATATATATATATATATATATATATATATATATATATATATATATATATATATATATATATATATAGAGAGAGAGAGAGAGAGAGAGATGCAAATAAATCTACTTGAAAACTTTTTGCTCTGCATTTATACTACTGCCTAATGAGCTAAATAGATAATTTATGGAAGTTCTGATTTCAGCAAGCACAGTGAAATGTGGCACTGATTCATTCTCATTAAAAAATGGTGTTCATTTAACAACATAAAATCCAAATGTCTAATCTGACACAGTCGGAGTAATTAAGCTTCATCCACTGTGTAATGACAAATCGTGCTTTTGTGATTCATAGATTATTTGTAGTATTGTATGCCACAATATGGTACTCTACTAATGAGAAAATGATTTATATTCTTTTATGGAGTGTTTCAATAAATTAAAGAAAGCAACATATGGACCAGGAGCAATCAGACAAAGTGAACATCAGTACTCAGTCACTTATTTGCGAATGGTGTGTTCTTTATATAATGTGAGGCAAGTTCCCCAGAAATATCCAGAATAAACTCTTATGCATTTTACTAAATTATTACGCATTCACCTATTTTAATTATATTTTTCCACTGAGAACAATGTCAGTTTGAGAAACAACCTTTATTTAGGCATAGATGTCTGCTTAAGAGTAAAGACTGGTAAAGTAACTTGCTCACAGTCGAACAGCTTACATCTGGGAGTGAAGGGAATTAAATTAGGAGTACATAATAATGCTTATTAGCAGCCCCTAGTCTACAATGCATGACTACTATTACTCTTAATACATAAGAGTATATCAAATCTGAATTATGGTACTAGTTCTTTGACATTTTTTATAGGTAAACTGATCTAGCTTGTTATTTTTGGCTGCTTGTCTGCTGTCCCGGGGATAATAACATGGTTAGAAATAATAGTTCATCAAATCAAATACCAGACAACTTCATATTGCTATGATTCAAAACATTGCTCCTTTTAGATTACCAGAACTCAGACAAAAACATTTTTCATTAAAGTAATCATTACTACATAGTCTAAAGAATTATTTTATCACAATTTGTAATTGTATTTATTTGTTTTGCTTGTTTTTGTATATTAATTATCATTTGTTAATTTAGTGAGCTTGTTTGTATTGACTTTTCAGTTAGATCTTGCATCACTAGTACAAAAGCAAATATATATTTGAGAGAAAGAAACTGTGTGTGTGTGTGTGTGTGTGTGTGTGTGTGTGTGTGTGTGTGTGTGTGTGTGTCTTCGTGTCAGCTATCTATATATACAGGGGTTATTTAGAGAAATTGTCAGTGTAGCATTACTAGTGCTTTGTGGGTAACACTAGCAGTGTTACAGTGCTATGAAATGATTCATTGGCATCAAACAATCAAGCTGAGTAAAGGTTCATCAGTATCGCTTCTGCATTACTTTGGAATCAAACAGTTTATGCAATTGGAATTGCATTCCTTCACCATTATTACCTATAGACACATAGATGCACAAAAGCAAATACACACATGCATGTGCACGCGCACACACACACACACACACACACACACACACACGCATGCATGGAGAAGACGTGCGCACACTCACACACACTCACACACACACACACATGCAGTAACATCTGCATGTGCTCTCACACACATACATGCATGCGCGCACGCACGCGTGCATACACACACACACACACACACACACACACACACACACACACACACACACACGGAGAATATGACTTGCACACACTCACACACACACACACACACACACACACACACACACACACACACACACACACACACACACACACACACACACACACACACACACACACACACACACACACACACACACACACACACACACACACACACACACATGCACTAACATCTGCATGTGCACTCACACACATATACATATACTACCTCACAATACTTATTTGTACTAACAGATGCAATGTTGTTATACCCATTCCTGTGCGTACACCATAAATTTACAGCATACTCCAAGAAAAATATACTACTACTAACTAATCACCTGACAAAATTCAAACACCCTTTAACTCCAATGACCCAACATCACATATGACCTCATTTATGGATAAATTCTATGCCCACAGCCAGATTTCCATTAAGGTCTTGATCCCCCCAAGGCATAAATACAATACTAAATTTAAGAACAAATCCATTTGTTTAATTCCACTTTTAACAAACTATACAATAAGAGGAAGAAACATACTGTCCGTAAAAGCAAAATAAACACCACATTAGCTACAGAAGAACTAAAAAAAAATCAACAAAAAACTCCAAAAGCATGTACAAATTTACAAATGCCACCCAGGCTAATGAAAACCACAAAGCCTTTTTATCTATGTCAGTAACTCAGAAATAATACCTAGCAATGCTCTGACAATCCAAAATAACACTTCATACTCACCCCTCTGAGGATATAGCCAATATATTAGAGGACACATTTGGCACAAATTTTAATCCTCAGTCTTTGCCTAATTACCTGCAGCACATTAGTATGCCTGTGCCAACCTGTCCCACACTTCTATGCATATCCTAAATGTTCCCTTAAAGGCTAAAAAGATTAGCTCCATGGGCACAGATAATGCACCAGGCTGTCTTCCTGTCAGCAGCAAACATTGTCTGGCTGCTTCATTATTATCATAGAATCAATGTAGGTTACTAGGCTATTGGCCTAAGGCTTCTACAAGCCTATCCATGTTATAACCTTGTTCTCTTATGGACCAAGATATATAGTCTATGTTTGTGCATGAATCTAAGATCGACACAGGCTGCCCCTGTCTGAGAGGGACATAGGTGAAAGCCCAGGTGAAAATTTAGAGTTTCCCATCCAATTGTCCTGGTTATGCATACATAGGGTCATTGAGTAGCTCTGTTTTACATGAATTGGGAGTTTGTTCCAGAGGTGTGTCAACCTCTGGGAGACATATATGTCTCTTCAGCATGTCCTTTTAATATCACAAGCTAGGCTAAGATCCCTAGAGTGACTGAATCTTGCCCCATTGGATTTCCAGATGTGGAGCAGCTTCATTAAGGCAAGGTCTGAAATTGCTCTGTAAGCCAAGCACAAGTCACTTCTAAGCAGTCTATATGATACTGAGTAAAGTTATAGGGCCTTCAGTATGTCCATGTAGGCCATGTGTTGTAGGTCCTGAATTTTCTTGGAGAGAAACCTCTGAAGTCTCTCCAGTTGCTGCAGATGTCTGGTGAGGTACATAGAGAAGGAAGCATTGTACTCTATTACTGGTCTGATGAGAGGTGAGTACAGGGCAGTTATAACCTCCTTAGCTTTAGATGCTATACCCTTGCTTATAAGGTGTGCAATGTTGAAGTCCTTCCTTACTACTGTGGACACCTGATGATCAAAATTAAAGCTGCTGTCAACTTGCATTCCTAAATCTCTCACCACTGGCTTTGAACTTAGTGGGGTATTATTAATGTTGTAATTAGCAGGGTGTTTCTCCTTTGCTAAAAGGGGTGATAATGTATTTTTTTGTGTCTAGTTTAAGTCCATGGCTTTGACACCAGTCATTTGTCTGCGTAAGCCCAGTTTGTAGTATATTAAAATCTCTGTGGGATTCAATGATTGCACTCAATTTGCATTCATCAACAAACTTGGTAAGCCATTGGCCATCTATTTTCACCTGGACTTCTTAAAAATAGATGTCAAACAGTAGGGGACCTAGCACAGATCCCTGTGGAACACCACTGGTAACAGGTTTGCTTGTAGAATTGGCATCCACAATTTTGACTGTATGTGTTCTGTTTGTGAGCCAGTTGGCAACCCATCTAGTGATGTAAGGGTTTAGCCCCAGCTGGGTGAGTTTCTCAAAGATGCCTGAGTCAGGGATTGTGTCAAAGGCCTTGGCTAGGTCAAGATAGGCAGTGTGAACTGTTTTGCCTTCATCCAGGGCCTTGGTGACATTCTTGAAGAAGTCCACTATGTTTAGCAGGCAAGATCTGCCCTTAATGAAGTCAAACTGTGTTGCATCAAAAGTTTAAAGGTCACTTATATCTTTATTGATAAGGTCCAAGATGATTCTCTCCATGGCCTAGCAGATAAGGCTGGTTAGGCTTATTGGTCTATAGTTCCTGGAATCAGTTGAGGGACCCCCTTTGTACAAGGGGATTACGGTTGCTGATTTCCACTCAGCTGTGGGAAAGCCAGTGCTTAGACTGATATTGAAGAGTGTGCTCAGCAGTTCCGCTAACTCCTGCTTTAGACCATTTAATAAGAAGCCTGGGATGTTGTCTGGTCTCACAGAGTCTGTGTGTTTGGTCTTGGAGAGTAAAGTTATGACCTGCCCTATGGCGATTCTAGACAGAGGACTGGTGATAGGTATGTTATGGGGTATGATTGGTTGTAACAGGGGTGAAGTTTTCACCAAACCTGTCTGCTAGCAGGTTGGCAATTTTCTCAGGTTCACTATAAGTGTTACCATCCACAGCTAGTCCAGAACAGAGCTGGGCCTTCTCTTTTAGATTTTGGACAATGCTACAGAATACTTTGTGTTTTTTTCTTAGCTAGGGATGCTAATTTAGTTTCATAATTAACTTTAAAGGACTTTACAAGATGTCTAACCTGCTTGTTTATGCTTTGGAGGGGTTTCTTCCTTTCCTGGGAACACTCCCTCTTGTTTTTTGAAGGCAGTTTCTTTCTCTTATTGTATAACCTATTTATGCTAGATGTCACCAGGGTGGCTTATTTTTTTATGAGGATCTTGATTTGATCCATTCTGGTATGTCTGAGTTTATACATTTATAGACATGTTTATACAGGTCATTTATATACACCTCAGTATAGGGGTAATTGCTGTCAGTGTTGGCAGGTGGTCTGAAACTATTAATGCCATCACTCAGTACACTATAGTTTGCTTTGGAGAAATGTTTTAATCTTTTTGCTCCTGAAGGTGGGTTAGATATAATTGTTACTTCGAACGAGACTGATTTATGATTGCACTTTACCAGGGATGGCCTCAAAAATGGAGTGGTGCAGTGATCCCCCATGGTGTTGAGCACTATGTCAAGGATGTTAGAGACCCTTGTGCAGGTGTTGGCTATCTGCTCAAGAGCATTTGTATTAACAAAGTCCAGGAACCTTTGAGCGAGTGCGTTTGTGCTCATGTTACTCAATCAATGGAAGGATACTTAAAGTCACCCATGACCACGGTATTTGGCTGTACTTAGAGTGACTCAAGTAAATCTAGGTAGGCTGTGTGATTTTGTGGTTCATGGTAAGGGACATATAGCTAGCAATGACATGAAGGGGAGTCTTTCCTATAGTAAGTTGGACTTGGAGTAACTCTAGGGAGTCATACTTTTTAACTAGTCTAGATGTGTATTTGTCTTTAATGAAACAGGATACTCCTCCTCCCTTGATTTTTTTCATGTTCGTTATGTGGTCTGAATGTGTGGAAGGCATTGTAGCCCTGCATGGCCTGGATACACTCTGAGGCCTTGAACCACGTCTCTGTGACTGTGCAGACATCAACATCTTCCAGGGTGAGAAGTGTTTCAAATGACTACAGTTTCTGACTTAGAATCTTAGCATTAACCAGCATAACCTTGTTTGTTTCTGGAGGATATTTTTATGTCGAAAATTTTGTTCTTATGACATTGCCAAAAAAAGGCACTATGGGGGAGGCAAGTATCTTTGCCAGCAACCTAATGTCAGGTGAAGAAAATCTCTTGCAAAGATGTGTGGTCTATCAACCATATCATCCTAGGCTGTCACCAGATCCCCCTCAAATGACACCAGAAGCTAAGCCAATATTGAAGTCAATCATTTTCTGTTTGTATTATTGCATCATCCTGGATGTGGAAAGAATGCTGCTTAGGGTAGGGACATGCCTGCCTGGGACACATAATCTGAAAGCTCCATCATGTCTTTCTTCATATAGTCCAGTGAGGTATGTCTCAAGTCATTCACTCCAACATGGACTATGACAGAGTCATAATAGTACTTGCTGTTGACAGACTCGAGTGTATGCATGATTTGGCAGATCCTGGCACCATACAGACAGCTGACCATGACCTTCTTCTTCTTCAGCATAGTGAGGGGGACATCTATATGTCTCACTATGGGGTCGCCTATGACCAAGACATTTGGTTTTATATGTTTTGCCTTAGGGGCTTACTGAGTCAGACAGTGATGCATGTGATATTAAATGTAGTGGGTGATGGTGGGTGTGCAGAAGGTCTGTGCTTGGGAGGTCTTTGCTCTTTTGGTATATTTTTAGTGAGTACCTCTGCGTATGTGGGTTTACATGTTGTGTGCTTGGTATGTGTAGGAGGGTGGAGTGTGGGTGCTGACAACCTGCTTGGTATTTGGTATGTTGTTAAATGATAGCAAGAGAGAAACAGAAAGAGAGAGAGAGAGAGAGAGAGAGAGAGTGAGAGAGAGAGCACTGATCCAATATTCATAGCGTAGATACATCTCTCACATATTGTATTTGTATGTTTTAGGAGCAGTAGGTTGACTGTATACATGAGGCAATTGTAACATTGCCTCAGAATGCCCATGTCAGTCAGGCTGGCTGGAGAAATGGTGGGAAACTAACCTTCCATTATGTCAGGTGAATTTTGCAATATGTGGAGGGTTGGCCAGATGGACTAGTAAAATCAGCTAAACAATGGATGGTTTAAGGGTAGAAACCTTTGCTGGCACCTTAAATAGCATTGAGAACCAGGGAAGCTTAGGAGGGTTCTCTAGTAGTTATCTATGAAAAATTTGACTTTTTCAGCATTGTGTCTATACATGGGAGTGATAACCCTCATTGCACCGTGCACAGCTACATGCAAACACTGTTTTTAAATATCATCTAAGGAAAACAGTTTTCAAACAATCCAGCCAATAGCAAAGCCCAACACTGAGCCTTGTTCCAACAATCCCCAACTCAGACTGGTCGTTGACTACACTCTTCTACCACAAATGTGCAGGCAGGCCCTCTTAATGAAAGATGGCTGGCTGTAGTGCTCAGAAAATGCCAAACAGTTTAGATTCAGCAAGTCTAAATATAGCCTATGCTATAAATTGTTCAAGCACTGAAAACAGGCAGTGCGGAAAACAGTCACAAAAAATAAGAGTTTAAAGAACGCAGCAAAACAGTTGTAAACAGTTTAAATGTGCAAAGAATGTTACAAAAATGCTTATTTTTCAGTAGAATGCCTTGGATTTCATTCAGATTGACTTGAGATCACTGGCTAAGGATGTCAAACTTTGATCAGCTTTGATAAGCTGAGCACAAACCCCAGAAAATATTGTGTTTAAATATCAGCTAAGTATAACAGTTTTCAAACACTCCACCCAGCAGGAAAGCCCAAGACTGAACCTTGTTCCAACAATCCCGAACTCAGATGAGTCCTTGACTACATTCTTCTGCCACAAGGGTGCTGGATGGCCCTCCTAATGTAAGGTGGATGGCTGTAGTGCTCAGAAAATGCCAACCAATCTAGCTTCAGCAAACCTGAATCTAGCCTATGCTATAAATTGTTCAAGTACTGTAAAGAGGTGGTGCAGAAAACAGTCACGGACAATAAAACAGTTTAATGTAGGTGGCAAAATAGTTGCAAGCAGTTTAAAAGTGTAAAGGAGGTTATACAAATGCTTATTTTTCAGTAGAATTCATAGGATGCCTTGAATTTCATTCAGATTGATTTGCAGGAGTCCAATGTCTATGACTTGTTCAAAATAAAAAAAAAATCCACAAGCCTTTCAGTCACAGTCTCATCACTGCATTCATTTTCGGAAGAATGGAGGACTATTGTAGTCATCCCATGATACAAAGATAGACAATGCACTCCAGGAAACTATAACCCCATTAGCATTAACAGCCTCATCTGTCTGATAATGGAGAGCTTCATTATACAACTCATTAACAAAGTCATAGGTGGTCTTCAAAGCCCTGGACCCAAACAAGTTTGAGCTTCTTAAAGCCAGAACCTGCCTCCTAAATCTGGTGGATTTGTTTGAATAAGTCATCAGACAATGGACTGAGACAAATCATTCCACACTGTATATTTGAACTTAGTCAAAGCCTTTGACGCCATTCCGCATTCTGGCATCATTAATAAGATAATCAAACTAAATGTAAACCTCTATGTTACCAGCTGGGTAGCACATTGGTTCACTGACAGAACCTATTCTGTTAGTTCTGGATGAATACTATAAATTAAAATAGTAATTACCAATAGTGTACCCTGGGGTCTGTACCGGGACAACTCCATTTCGGTATCTACTATTCTGACATCAAGGCTGACATCAGTAGCCTGCCTGATGAAGTTTGCTGGTTATTGCAAACTGGGAGCTATCATTAAGACCTCAAACTAATCACTAGATTCTCCAGTAAAGCCTAACATGCATTAACAAATGGTGCTTGAACCATGGCCTCAAAAATCCCACAAAATGCATCACTGTAGCCTTTGAAAAAAAAAAACATACATCTATTGCATGGACAGTACCTCCTTAAAAACTGAGTGAGTCAATAGAGGCTTGTGTACTTTCTTTGACAATGAACTATTCTTTGACCACTATGTTACCTCTGTTATTAAGAAATTCTTTCACATAGACTAATCACTTGGGATGTATCTGCTAAATTCAAGGAAGTCGTCCTCCTCTTCTATTCCTCCTTTATCAGGCCAATTATGGCATATAATGTCTCTTTTGGTATGTACCTATCTAAGCAAATGACATAGCTCAAGAGACTACAGTGTTTCCTCACTAAGACAATCAAGAGTATGTGTAGTTTGAACTACCCTGACCACCTCAAAGTGCTCTCAGTCTTTTCTGTGTCATATTGGCTTTTGTGAGGGGACCTTTGCCAGTCTTACAGAATCTCAAAGGATCCAGTCATATGGAACCTCCTTCATATTCACAAAGCTAATAACACCATAAACACCTACTAAGGAGCTCTGAAATTCCACCACAATATAAATAGGGCTGATGGATATCTGTCATGGAGATTACTTCTTTTATTGAATAGACTTACCTTGGATGCAAAATACAGTAATTCTGTGACCCTTTTTAAGCACAACCTAGATGACTGAATGGGTGATTGTAAGTATACCACTGGTCTGGCCACTCATGCCCTTTTGGATGGGGGATATAACTGGATCCAAAATAATTCATCCTGTTAGGGATATGGTAGTAATTCATATTTTAGAAAATCAGTGCTAGATCATGTGGGTAAATTATAAATGGTTCTCCAGATCAAAAGCCCAGTACTAAATTATGAATCTGTAAATCAATACAGCCTTAACTGCACCACACAAAATAGCACAGTAGAGATAGTCTTTGAAACACTTTGCCAAGCTATTTTGGTCTTGGTTTAATGCTCTAGGGCAAAGTATATGACTGATCTATTTTAGTGCATATCCGGACTTCCAGGTTTGGATGTGACAAATTCCAGCAAGATCACTATGACACTACTTGCCAGACCCTTTATACAATTGCAGCACTACAATATTCTTTGAATCACTGCCACATAATGCACTGAGTAATCCTGATAGCAGGGCAAGATTGTGCAGTCCTTTATGTGTTTCTGAACACCTGCTCATATCTATATAACTAGATCTGCATCTAAAGCTATCTATACCTATATCTATATCTATATATATCTATATCTATATATATCTATATATATATATATATATATATTTATATATATATATATATATATACATATATATATATATATATATATATATATATATATATATATATATATATATATACAGTGATAGATGATGTATTTATACACATATATATATATATATATATATATATATATATATATATATATATATATATATATATGTGTGTGTGTATACATCTGAATCTCCCTTTCTGTATCTGTATCTATCAATTATGTCTGTAATGTCTATATATATATATATATATATATATATATATATATATATATATATATATATATATATATATATATATATATATTCACTTTATGATCTCGAAATACTGAAATATCAAATTTCAGTATCTCGAGACTATATAGCCGAAATCTCACAAACCCGAAAACCAAAATAACGAAATTAAAAACTGTGAATGTCAACAAAACACTACACCACACATAGAAACACAAATACACCTACCTCCCGACACTATAATAAAGCAAAATAACACACACGAACACAACAAAACAAACACACATACCTACCCTTCCTATATGCAGGAATGCACGCCCCCCTTCACCCCCTGTGTGGAGGGATGCCCCCACACAACCCCGCTACTTATATATACTAACTCCAAGGCTGCACTAAACAATGAAAGACAGAAAACCCACCACCACAGATTCTACACCCCCTTGCACAAACACACATTACATACATACAAATACCACCACTCTCAACACTGTCGCACTCACACTCTTACCAACCTAAACTAACCCACACCTAACACTGCCCAACACACTCACATACACACAAACCCTCCCCAAATCCCTTAAAAAACATATCACTTACCTAACACGCAATCAGTACCACGATTTCGACATTTCCGGGTTCGGTAGTCTGCAGTTTCGCGCAACTGCAGATTCGACTATTTATTTATTTATTTATTTATTTATTCCAGTTTGGTGACCGGGGAGGTCCACTGGGCTCGAGAGCCCATTTTCAGTGGAGGCCCGGGGAGAAAAGCTCCACAATACAAAGTTACATTACATAGAGAATTACAAGAAAAATATTTGCATTGCAATCAACAGGTAGTATAACAATCAACAGGTAGTATTACAGTCAAAACAGGTATCATTCAGTAAAGACAGCAAAACTATTAACAATTTTTCAAGAGAAAGACAGGCATACAGCATAATGGCTGGATGTTACTGTTTAGTTACATTTATAATCTAAGTATATGAGAGAAATTTGAAGGTATGAAGGTTAGCCAGGAGTGGAGGAGGAGCAGAGCTTAGGAGGTATGAGTTGAAGAGCGCAGGTACATTTCCTGTGAAGAAACAGGTAAGAATGAAGTTGTGTTTTGAAGGTGTGTGGATTGTCACAGGTCCTCAGAGTAGAGGGCAGATCATTCCATTTTTTGGCTTGGGAAAAGGAGAGTAGAAGCTGACCAGCTGGGTGCTGGATTTTTGGACGATTATAAGGTTTTGGTGAGTAGATCTAAGGGGTCTAAAGGGGGTATATCGTTGTAGGATATTAGATAATGCAGGGCAGCTAGTAGGTTGGAATAATAATTTGTGGGCTGTGATGATTTGGAGGAAGTTAAGTTGATTAGGGAGTTCAAGCCAATTTAAAGAGTGTAGGGAGGTGCAGTGATGGGAGGAGGATTTTGCCTTGGTAGCGAATCTGGAGATTTTGTTGTAGCATACTTCCAGTTTGGATGTGAGCATGGAAGATAGATTGGTAAGCAGAGGAGCGCCATACAAAATAGTGGGGAGGAGATAGGTAGTGGCCAAAGTTTGTCTGGTGGAGGGATTGAGGAAGTGGTTGTTTCTGTAGAGTAGGCCGAGTTTAATGTGGGTTTTCTTGATGTTAAGTTGGATGTGAGTATTGAATTTTAAGTGTTCGTCGATGGTGACCCCCAGGAGTTTGGCAGAGGGAATGACTTAGATAATGGAATTGTTAAGGCTGGTAATTTGAAGTGAGTTTTTATCAATAGGAGTGGATTTTGAGGGAGTGAATAGAAGAATCTTAGTTTTATTAGCGTTTAGTGAGAGGTGGTTTTGGTGCATCCAGTTTTCAGTAGTTGAGAAGGCAGTTTGAGTTAGAGACTGAAGATCAGATAGGTTTGAGGCTCAGCAAATCAAAGTGGAATTGTCTGCATATTGGACAATTTTAGTATTGGGTATGGCTTTGTAGAAATCGTTAATAAAGACGTTAAATAGCAAAGGGCCTAGTATGGAACCTTGGGGTACTCCTGTAGGGGTGGGAAGGAAAATGGAGGAGGCCTGGCCCCATTTGACAGATTGGGACCTGTCAGAAAGATAGCTGGAGAACCAGGAAAGAGTTTTTTGGGAGATGTAGAGATTTGATAGATGATTTAATAGATGGGTGTGGGAAATGGTATCAAAAGCTTTAGATAAGTCTAGTAGAATAGCTGAAACTATGTTACCAGAGTCTCCAGCTAGACTGACAGAATCTAGGAAGGATAGAAGGGCTGTGTTGGTAATGTGTCCAGGGGTGGAAGCCGTGTTGGATAGGAGAGAGTAGCTGGTGTTCAGTAAGGAATGGCATGAGCTGCAGGTGTATGCATTTTTCAAGAAGTTTAGAGATTGGTGAGAGAATGGCTATAGGGTGCAAATTGGAAACATTACAGTTTTTACCACCCTTGTGGAGTGGTAGAATAAATGCAGAATGGCATAGTATGGGTACATAGGACTCAAGTAGTGAATTATTTATCAGGATGCTGATAGGGAGAGCAATGCCGTCGGAGGCAATTTTTAAGAAGGAGGAAGGAATGTTGTCGGGGGCATTGGTGCAAGGTTTAAGTTTGGAGAGAAGCATTTTTATAAGGTAGGTGGATACAGGTTTAAGTTCAAAAGTAGGGGGTGTGGGAGAGGAGGAGGAGGAAGCTTGAGCAGAGGGGCTGGAGTGTTATTGTTGGGGAAGGTCTTGATTAGATCAGCAATAGAAGAAGCGAAGAAGGTGTTGAATAGTTTGGCGATTTCTTGTTCAGATTTAGTAGTATCAGGACATGGGTTGTTTTTTGCACCAGGCTTGAGGAGGGAATTAATAGAGCTCCAGAATTGTTTGGGTTTTTTTGCATGATTTATTTGGAGTTTGATGTAGTAGGATTTTTTATCTTTAATGACTTGTTTTTTAGCTTGGTTTCACAGCTGTTTGTAATTAAGTAACAATACAGACTGTTTATGCTGGAGATAGCTTTTCCAGGTTTTGTCTCTTTGTACCATAATTTTTTTGGTTTCTTTGGTAAGCCATGGGGCGGTTTTAGCTTTAACTCTTTTTGTTCTTATTGGAGCTAGGGAGTTTAGGACAGTTAAGAATGTAGAGTTGAAATAGTCAATGGCACCGTCTAATGGTAGGGTTTTTAGTGGGTTCCAGTTAGTGAACTTAAGGGAGTCAGAAAAGGTAGAAGGGTTAAAGTTAGCGAGGTTGCGAGTATGTAAGAGTTGGTGGGAATGTGAGAAAGAGGGTGTAGCTCTATGGGTGAAGGCAGGGAGATGGTCTCCTAATGTGTCAGGAGTGACACCAGATTCTGTTATTTTGTTAGGGTGAGATACCAGGATCCAGTCTAGGATGGAGCCTGGGGGGTTAGTTTTGTTGGGCCTAGTAATGGAGTTAGTGAGTTGAGTGAAATTGAAGAGATTGATTGAAATAGTAGGATTAGGGTCAATGATTTTTTGCCAGTCAATATTTACATCACCCATAATATAGGTTTCAAGTTTAATATTAGAGGAGGTCCAAGACAGGATGTCTTCCAGGGTATTGGTGTTGTTACCAGGAGGAATATAGAGGGAGATGATGCAGATATTTTTATGGTCATTTAATTTTAGAAGGCCAGTTACAAGTTCAGCATTATTAAAGGAAGGGATAGGGTTAAGGTAGGGAGTGATGGACAAATGATTGGAGTAGATTATAGCTACACCACCACCTCTTTGCCTTAGGCGGTCGGATCAGAGAGATTGATAGCTGGGGGGAAGGAATTCAGAGTCAGTAATGTGTGGTTTTAGCCAGGTTTCAGAGATGGCTACAATGTCAGGTATATTATGATTGAGCCAGGCGTGAAAGAGTGTAAGCTTATTTGCTAAGCTTTGGGCATTGATGGTGAGGAATTTAAGATATTTACTAGTGGATTTGTTGTTGGAGCTAAGGTTGTTTGTTAGAGAAATGTTTAGTCCTGGGTTGGGATGAATGTCGCCTGCTAAGCAGAGGTAAGAGAGTAGGGGAATAAGTTTGTGAGGATTGTGTTTGGTTAGGAATGGATGGTAGGGGATGGATTTGGATTTGTAGAATTTAGTAGATACGAAAGAGTTTTACTTTTAAGAGAATTATGGGGTCAGAGGGAGATAAAAAGGCAGAGATATTGTGGAAGTGATTTGTGAGGTGGAGGTGTGGAGGAGGAGGTATAGAATGTAGGTGGAAGTTGGTATAAGAGGAGGCGTGATACAAAGGAAGTAGAATGAGGATTAGGATAGATGTAGGGGTAAGGATCATAGTAGGAAACGTGAGCATGGTAGATGTAGTCAGATTAGAAAATAAAAGATATTTAGGTCAGAGAGAGTTAGATAGGTCCCTTGTGTGTATGCAACTATCCAAGTAATATCACCCTCTGTCTATAGAAAAATGAATGATGCAGAGAAGCCCAAACCAACTAACACACAGTTCCCAAATGACAATTATTAACATTTCTGTATTCTGAGATTCCAAAATGAACCCATATATATATATATATATATATATATATATATATATATATATATATATATATATATATATATACTGCGGTGGTGGTGCTGCGGTACTGTTGTCACCTCATAGCAAGACATTGTCCCATTCAATTCTCAGCTAGAGCGTCTTCTGTGTGGAGGCATACGTGAATGGGGCGTGCCTTCATTGAAGGTTGTGCATCAGGGCTGGTAACCCGGTACGTAAAAATCCACTACCAATCATTAGTGGACTGGAGTTCCGCTGTGGCGACCCCTAACAGGGAAAAGCCGAAAGACAAACATATATATATTGCGAATACTACACTAACCATACACCACACACATATACATACACACACCTTCCCCCAACACACACAAGCACACAGACCTGCCCTATATACAAGCAGGGGGTGCAAGCTCCCCTGCACCCCTCACCCCCCTACATAAGTATACTAACTCCAAGGTCGCACTACACAGACAAACACACGAAAACACCACCACACACCTACATTCCCCTTGCATACACACATCACAGTCACAACACACTCTGACACACACTAAAGCCCCTAACCACACTTACACATAGATACTTACCTGAACTTCCACCTATCCATTCACAAAGCACAACATTAGAAGCGCAGCATCAACATCTCCAAACTTCGGGATTTTGAAATTCCTGCTTCTGGTGTTTTGGTATTTTGTGCTTTTGGATATATATTCTCGGGATTCTGAAATTCGATATTTCAGAATTCAGAATTTCAGGATTATATAGTGTTCCCCTATATATATATATATATATATATATATATATATATATATATATATATATATATATATATATATATATTCATTGCATTTATATGGCATTTGTATAGCAAAATTAGCAATATGAATTATTTAATTTTGCCAGCTGAAATTATTTCTACAGAATAAATGTGCACACCATTCTCACTGAAACAGTTGCAGGCATCAGATGTCACCGAAAAGAAATGTTACTTTTGTTACTACAATCCTGTTGTATTACTTTTATCTCACATACAATACAAGCTGATGGTCATAAATATAAACCATTAGTATGTAATAGTAGGCACTCTGGGATCAATCTACCAGCAGCAGTTTGTGTTAGGACAGTGTTCATGTAAACAAATCACCCATTCAGATAGCTAAAAGTCTTTAAAGGCATGCAATCCAAGTACAATGAATAATATAAAAGTCTGTTGGAACTTATAGGCAAAATGTCTTAATTTCTGTTTTACAGCTGTCTGATTCCAGAACATGCCAATTACACTGAGTGAGAAATTTCTGAAGAATGAAAGGTATTAAAATATGCATATAAATAATTTCAGTTGTAAATTCCTAAGGTTTAGAAAGTATAAAATGAACAGTCTGTAAACAGAAATAAAAGAACATCTAGACAGACAGAAAAAATGAATTTTGCAGAAAATTAGGACATTATAAACACTGTGCAGAGATTCAAAGTAACATAATGCAAAAGATTATGCCTTCCTAAATGCTTCCTTTTAGTTGCTTTTCTCTGTGAGTGGATTTAATTATATCAATTAGTTATCGGTGGAAGAATAATGAAAAGGACACCGAGGTGTCTGATGAAACATGTTTCAATACAACACATTTCAAGAAGACAGGTCATATTATTCACTGAGCAAGTATCAGGTTTTATACAGTCACTGTACACCTTAATATCATATCAGACCATGATATCTTATGCTTAACCTGGAATACCTCCAATGAAACTGTCTTCATTACATGAAGATTCAGCATGTCTTTTCATAAACATGCACATCTCTCCAAAACTGAAATGGAATCCTGAGTAAAAATATGACAACAAAATGTAATTTCAGTATCCTTTCAACAACATTTTTATTTGGAAACTGTTAAGGATACTGTCATGTCTGGATAGACTTAAGAAAAGAGAAACCAGTGGTTTTGCATGGTTTGAGACCTGCTTGGACCAAGTTCCTATGTAAATACAGGAGTTTTTTTTAAACTGATGAAGAAATATGCAGTTACCATAACCAGAAATAAGTCACTGATGTTTGTTTGATGTACACAAAGTACAGATAACCTCAAAAAATTGTCAGGATTCATAAAATGAAAACAAAACACATAAAAGATCATTTATAAATCTATTATTAGTTGAGCAGTGTTCACTTTTTTCTTCTCTTTACTTCTCTCCAGTGTTTGTAGACTGAAGTATATGATGTGTGCATACCGGGACTGGTTGAACTGAAGCCTCACTCTGCTTGGAGGAAATAGTTTAAAAGATTAACCATCAATCTTTTGTTTTATTAATTTTAAATTGGTGAGTAGTCTAGACTGGTTGAAAGATGTTACAGAGACAGTCCATTTAATGGACTAGTGATATACTGAGCCTAATATGTACACAGACAGAAATCACACAGATATGCAAAGGTACACGCGCACACACACACACGCACATACACGCACACACACGCACACACATGCGCACGCACACACACACACACACACACACACACACACACACACACACACACACACACACACACACACACGCACACACACACACACACACACACACAGTGTATGTGTGCATTCTTTTATGATATGCAATGTTTGCTTAACATTATTTCCCAAAGTTTAATAAGGATTTTTTTTTAACATCATACTATTATATTTTTTATAACATATTATACCCCTACTTTTGGCTCAAAACTTTGGTATGACTTCCATTTTTACAAGTGATCCTAATTCGGGGCCCTTTTTCTCTAATTATTTTTTGCTTTGCCCCCAGTGCTTGAGGTACAAGATTTAGAGATACGGCTGCCACTCTATACTTGCCACACATATATCCCAAGGATATCTGCTTGTCAGTCGGACATGTTTTGCTCCATTATAATAGCCAATAACAACACAGCATCCTCAGCCATGTAAAATATAAGCCATTCACACAAGCAAGAAATTATGTGGCAAATTTAGATGCACACGCACACATGTCCAATGTCAGCAAGCAATACTGACATATCAGAATATGTAGAAGTGACCACATGCACATTTCTACTATTGTAAAATTAATTTAATACATTTTTAGGCATCTATGTGGAATCAGGCTGTCATGCACGACATGGCCATTTGTGCAATAAGGATGAGCAAATATTAACACGTGACTATATATAAAAAGCATGATGATATGATTGGCTTCAAACAAATGATGGTCCATCTGACTATGATGTAATATAATGGCATGTGCTTTACCATACTGAAATTACAAATATCCAGGATGACACTGAAAAAAAAATCAATTTTCCATCATTGAAAAGTATATTACTTGTTGACCATGCCAACTTACAAGCATTAAAATATATTAATTACCTGGCAAATGCTATATTAATACCTGCCATTGAAATATTAATGTGTTGCATATGTAATGATGCATAGACAGATGTGGTAGTTAGTGTAAGTAAATACTGCAATGGGACATATTAGTCAACAGATATCTTCATTTGATTACACTGAACAAAGACTGTTCCATCCTGTTATTAAACGTAAAGGAGTATCAAACTAATCTTATGATGCAAATGAATAACTACATGTTCTACAGATTATGAGTTACTGCACAGCCTGGAAGCAATACAGCAGTAAAGGGTAAACTAGCATGAGTTCATGTTCTTCTATGGGATTTCACCGTGGTGATGCATGCCTGCTTAGAAGGTCTGTAGACTAGCTTGCATGTCCATGTCTGTGCAATTCAGTTGGTCTCTACTGCACATTCAGTGCACCTCTAGCTGGAAATCCTTGTAGCTGTTATGCATATACAATATGGTGAGTCAGTACTGCAACCCCAGTCACAACTACCTAAAATTCTGGGTGTGTAGAATGCATTTGCATGTCCAAGTAACATAATGTGAGTCTACTGCAGCTCAGGTGAGCACTTGCCCTGCCTCCCTCATGTCCACAGTACATCTGTCTGTCCATGCAATATGTTGGTATGCTACTGCACCTACACTGTATGCTTCCCTGGAACATCTGGAATTTTGTGCATCACAGTATGCCATTGCAATACAATGTGACCCTACTGTTCTCCCATTGCATACTTACCTGGGAAGTTTGGGGTGTAGTGTGAACCTGCTTCTAAATGTTATGTGATGAAACCACCCCATGAAGCACACTGGTAGTGGCTTGGGGAGTAGAGAAAACCTTCCATACCCAAAGTTCAACTCAAAAACAACACTGTAAAAAAGTTCTCACTTCATGTCCTGGCTATTCATCTTTGTCATGATTCATAAAAGTACTGGTTCTCCACCTTTGTTACTCCATCTGTAAATGTAAAGTAGATATTCAAGCAAGTTGGGCATGCTTACCTATCAGTGCATGAATACAAACAGCAATATTGTGCCTGTACTTAGCAAACACCTACCAGAGATGCTCTGCATCTGTCTTTTTTAGTTTTCTAAGGATCTCTGAGTCAGTCCTGCACTCATCTTGCCTTTTTCTGCTGTGCTGTTCTCTGGGCATGGCTGACCTCAAGCAGAGCAGATACAGAAAATTGATAATTGAACCATCGGTATCATGGTTTGTTTCACACTTTGCTGCTATCTTTGTAACATTTTCCTTCTAAATTTTTTTTCCTTCCCTCCCAAGCTCTAAAACCCAGTTCATAAACTCCATTTACTGATAATACTTTTCACAGAGTATTCCTATCAGCCTCTCACTTGTAATTCTGTAATCAGCGGCATGCATTATTACTGTATCATAGTATTAGTAGATGCATAAGATATATGTCAGTAACAGTGTAGACTCCTGAATGTCATAATACTGTCACCCATGTACATATCTAGTTTTGTTCTAAATGTAGTTATGCTACTAGCTTTCCTTATTTCTATTGAAAGTTTGTTTACATACTTAAGGATTAATTGAATAAAACATCTGAACCTCCTGTATGTTTTATAAATGCTCAGTAAGAAACAAAAAAACCCTCATCTTACTTATAGGAAAAGGTGTTTCACTGATAGACCAATATCGGTACAACAGTCAATAGTTAACCTTGTTTGCATGGTAATGCATAATGTTCCCATTATAAGCTGATACAGGACACTATAAAGAATTAATTGTTTTTTGCCTGACAATATATGAAAGACCATCAATACTGTACATGTGCTTGGTGTATTTTGTCAGCCCAAGTCCCAGTTTTCCTATATCTCCAATAAACTCAGCCCAGCCTTCTGTGTTTCAAAAGCCACCTATCCAATAGGTATCAGTCGGTAAAATGGCACTCCACACTCTCTCCTTACCTCTCAGTCACACCAGTGTACCACAAGGATCTATCCTTGGTCCCCTCCTCCTTAACATTTTCATTTGCACATCTGACAACATGGTACACCTCCAAAAAATTACTCAGGAAGCTTTAACAGCCACTGAAACATGGTTTCATAACTCACAACTCACAACTCACAACTCACACTCAACACAGAAAAAAAACAATCTACTAATTTTCTTCCCCAAAGCCCTCACTCGTGAAAAAACAAACATAAAGTCCTCTGTCTTGATAATGCAACCATTGAAGTCACTTCTCACAGCAAATTATTAGGGTTGGTAGTAGATGATAAGTTTGCTTTTGACTTCCATATACAAAATTGCTTAAGAAAAACTCATTAAAAACTAGGGATGCTTTACAGAGCAAAAAACATTTTCAATGATGCAACTAAAACTACATTCTCCAATACTTACCTGCTCCCTACACTTCTTTATGGTGTTCCCATCCTTAATAACTTTCAGGCTTCACAAAAATTAAAACTTGAACAATGGTATAACAAAGTTGCTAAATTTGCAGCAAATACTCCTTTCAGAATCCACTGTCGTATAGCACTAGGAAGCAGTAATTGGTCAGAACTGTCTCATCAACTAACATACACAGCATTTTGCCACCTGTAAAATTATCCAGCAACCATCTGCCTGTCCACCACTAAAAGACATTCTACAGAACTATGTTCCTAGTTAGTCATTGAGATCCAGTGACCAAAAACTCCTGTTTGTCTACAAACCTATCAAATCTGCTGGGCATTATCTATACTCATACAAGGTTGCTAAGACCTAGAATTCCTTACCTGTATCCATCAGGTCAATACTCTCCACCCCATCTTTCAAAACCACTCTGAGAGACATCCTAGATAAAATCTGTCTCTGTTTTTGCTCAAAACCAGGATAAACTATATCCCTAAATGTGAACAAGTACCTTTTCATTCCTTATATCTCCTTACTCCCCCTTCTTCACCTACTTCCTTACATCTATCAAATTATCTTCCCTGACTTGTTCTCGAAATATACCATAAGCCTGTGTTTCCCTTACTTCATATTGCAATTCCTGTTTGTATTAGACTAACCTACCTTTAGTTTCTCTACAAACTGTCTAAAATATCTATAAATATTAAATGATTGCCATACAACTTGCATTGATTCTTAACCAATATTTTTACATTATCACTAATTTGTAATAATTATTTAAACTGCAGATGTTTTCATTTTATTTTTGTAGATTCTAAAAATAGTGTTCTTAAAATGTTTTATAATAAGTCAGAGCTTTTCTCCCTGGGCCTCCACTAAAAATGGACTTTTACCAGTCAGACTTTCCCAGTAATTAAATGTCATTAAATAAATAAAGAAAGAAACAGATAGTAACAACATAAGTGACATTGCATTAAAGGTCATAAAGTGGTTACTTTCTTAGATTTTTTTGGTCTCCAGCATTTTCATCTTACAAAAACCCTCTTCAATTTGTCTACCATTAAAAGGTCTTCCTTAATCTTAACCTTTCAGTTTAGAACACTATTAAATTTTAGGATCTCTTACCTTCTCAATCTACAGCTGTTTAGAATTTCACTGCGTCTCACTTAAAATTCTTCTACCCACTGCAAATATTTAACACTACCCCCTCCCCCTGATTATTATCATCATACTCGGGTATCATTTTCTGCTACAACTGTGAAAGTCCTAGAATACTGATTTATCTTTGTATCAGAGCATCTCGATTTTGTTCTCATTGTTTTTGCAGTGTTTGAAAAATCTAGTATTAAACCACCTTGAGTATTTCTTATTTTCTTTTATATGTACCTGTGTGTGTAAATGTATACGTATGTATGTTTTGTATTGGCAAATGTGTTTTTAGTGATTGCCTGTTATCTCAAGTCATGACTAAAAAGTCTTATCAGACGAGCTCACTGTTAGGTAGAAATAACATAAATAAATAAAAAATATGTGTGCTAACTACATATTAATATATCCCAAACAATGGTATTGAATGCACATTCACCACCTCTATTAGGTTATGGACATGCCATATAAGAGCAGCAGAAAAAGCACTGAGTGTTGTATTACAAATGTTGTATGCATATGTGTGACATTGTGCAGCAGAACATGTTTTTCCTGAAAACTAGCAGCCTTGTCTCAGGAAAAGATTCAGATGTTTGATAAGGTTTGATCATTCCTACATGGTACTTGATATGACTGCAAATAAGTACCTTAGTGAATATTGGGATGGGTAACATATTTACTTGTTGGGTAAATCAGTACACAGTAATATGTGTTATCATAAACTGATTATACTCACATGAATGTTGGTCAGACTTTTTCCAACTGCGCAGTTGCAGGATGCATATACACCTGTGGTCACAAAATTAAGTGATCATAATGTAACATTATGAGCCTAAAGCATACCACATAAAAGTACCACTGTGACCAAATGACATATAATTCCAAATGCAATAAACAATTAAAATTCAATGGGCGAGGGCTATGGCCATTTACTATTGCACCCCTGCCATCAATATTTGATACAATAGATCAAGCTGTATGAGGTATCACTCCCATCACTGGTAATGGTTAATATGAAATGGGCACTTATGTCTTGGTTAATAGCCAGCATGTGCCACACCCAAACAATTGCTATGTTGAATAGCTTAGGTTAGAGGAATAATTATGGTCTACACAGGATTTCCTCCATCTCAGACAAAAACTGAAATGAGTGCCTATCAATGCAGCTTTACCAACAGTCCAGAATTATTTTGCACATGCACATGCACACATGATCAGGATTTTATCAGAATGGGGGGGTATATGGTGATTTTCCAGCAACAACTTCTTCCTTCATAAGTTTACGGTATGCTGATATCAGTTAGTCAAAAATAAAAAAAAAATCAACAGTTACTGTTTATCTATACAATAAGCCTACCTTGAAATACTGAAATGGTATCAGTTAGATATGATTATTCACTCTTTCAAGGACAGACACCGCACAACTTGGTGCACAAGTAATATGAATAGACAGGCTAGTAAATAAAGCATTAGCCACATGTATTCATTTTTATTTATTTATTTTTTTTATCGAAATAAAAAAGTTAAAATATTTATTTCCCAAGTAAATGTATTAACAGGAACAAGTCTGCATGAAAAAAATAAAAGTCAAGCATGCAAACTACAGAGTATGGTCTAAAAAAAGGATGTTTATGTTAAAGTGGGATAAGGGAGCTATACAAAGTTAAACTTATTATTCACTGGGGAAGGAGACACAGCACTAAATGCTACACAAGTTTCCCAGGTAGAGTATTGAACTGCCTACTGACATATTCTAGAGAGCATGGACTTATTCACTAGTGCTACTGGAGAAGCCAAAGAGAGAGTGCACTTTTGACAGGATGACCTCATCAATGTGTTGCAAAGAGGATATTTCTGTTAAAAGTGAGATAAGAAGCTGTTTGCAAAGTTAAATTTATTTTCCTCTGGGTAAGTGGACACAGTACAAAGTGTTACTTACCTGTCACTCTACTATTCTTCTTAGGCAAAATGGACACATCACCAAATTTTACTTAGCTGTCATTATACCCTTCTCTATATACACACACACACACACACACACACACACACACACACACACACACACACACACACACACACACACCCAAGCTTCCCATTTTGAGCACTGACCCTCCAACCTATCTAATGATCATAGGACTATTGGAAAGTGTCAGAGGAGATATCTGAAGTTAATGATGTGAAAAGACAATTGTAACTGACAAAGATACCACCATTTGTGTGTTCTCTACCAGAAGAGCAGTGCTACCAAGATCAAGTGCACTGCTCATGACAAAGTATTAGCGCATGCATAATCATATTGTGACGTGTTGAACTTGGAAATAGCAGTAGTGTATGGTGCACTTTGCCATCTTTCACACAAGGAAGCATTATACACATAAAACCATATGTGAATCTGTTAGAATAAATAACAGATACATTTTATGGTCATGTTTCATGTTTCATGGTATTTACATTTGCCATGATAGTTGCATTTAGTCAGTACTTATATGAATGCTACAGGTGTATTATGAAACACATGAGAGACCAAACATGTTATTGCTGGTCGAAACATGGCTCCTGGAAATATTTTGGAATCAAACTAGTTTACTGGATGACACAGAAGTCATGGGAAGAGATGAGAGTTGATGACAGGAATACACAACACAGACATAATAACACACTGCTGCATTTTTCATTTTGGTACTTTATCAGCATAATTATTCAAGCGAGGTCTGTACAAGACAGGCTTCACAACAAGAAGCAGGTACATTTATATAGCAGTACAATAATAGTGTGTTAATGAAAGGCATAGCCAACATTTGCAGACACAGGAATCATACAAAACATTTAAAAACATGTCTGCATGCAAATGGATTTGAACTTTGATAGGAGGGACATAACACCTGAGAATGATCTCAACACACCCTATAAGAACTCAAATTTCACAAAGTTCATATGTAACAGCAGATTACAGAAAGTGAGAATGTATTGTATTCATCTTCATTACTTTCTTGACAACTGTAAGGTACACATTCAAATCTTCAGTCCTATTTAAAAAGTAGATTAAATGGACTGTGCATAGCTAAACACAGCAGTCCGAAGAGCACCAGAATAATGTCGCCGAAAGCAACCATTTACATAAGCTGTGTATTTCTATTTAGCTTCAGTTGCAGTTGGTGCTCAGTGTCAGACATTGTATAAATGCTGGGGAGGAAGAATAATGACACAGAAGAGAGAAGGTACATAGACAGGGGAGAAGGAGGCAGTGACAAAGTAGTTATGACAGGAGCAGGATACTAGCTCATAACACCTCTCAGCTGTACAGATTTTCCAAGAATGTCCAGATTTTTGTCTTATATTTTGATCCATTTTTCATAACATTGTGGTTTCTGCTAATTATTATCAAATCATTAAAGACTGAAGTTAGAAAATAACTGGATACATTTGAGTTTAAAACTTCATACCCTTCAGAAAATTCATGCTAATGCAAAACCTGTTATTCTATCAACTTTCAAAGTTCGTAAGAGCAATATTTGAAAATTGTCCCTATTTTCTGGGCCATTGTCCCTCTTTTATTTATGGCTTTTTCAGATTTTTTGCTCTAAGAGGTTGAGAGGTATGTGTCTCATAACAATATGTAGTTAACAGCTACACATAAATTAGTATACTAAAACAGTCAGTAATGTTTAGCTAATGCCTGGATCAAAAATGTGCCTGATGTTTAACGAAGTAAACGAGAAGAAAGTTAATAGACTTTCTAAAGAAGAAATGGAGTTACATTATTTCAATTTTCTATTATCATGGTTTTGTTTATAGTTCAATTTTATTCTTTTATCTGGCATTCCATTCTTTGACATTTGCATTATATTAATATTATTTTGAATTATTTAATTTTGTTTGTGCAAAAAAGAAAGAACAATGATTTTTTTTTTAACAAAAAATGTGTCTATACATGTGAGTACTATCTCATCAAACCACAAAGGAATTACTACTTGCATCATTCAAATAACACAAGTGAAGGACAGCAACAACTTACTGAAGCAGAAAAAGTGAGCACAGAGAGACAGAGATAGATGGAGAAAGGAATAGCAACAATATGTTTTTGCGGGGCAAGCAAAACTATCTGTATGGTGTGTTGATCTTACTTTTTACCTCATTAATAAGCTGTCATGCTCTTAAGTGCTTGCTATAAGGAGAAAGAATAAGTAGAAGAGTGAAACCAACATTAACACATGCGTAGAATAAAGCTGGATTACTAAGAATCCCTGTTGGGGCTTCAGTGGTTTTGCAAATGATGTCTTGCTGTACTAGTCAAACGGTATGCTAATGAAATGTTATAAATAGACAAAATAATAGACATTTGCAGTTAACTATATAATAAGAATATAAAATGTCATGAAATAATAATTTGACCTACAGCTGTAATCAAACCCATGACAGTATACAAAAGCATCAGTCTACAAACAGGGAATTATCTTAACACACTGCATAGAAATACATACAGCAGCATAAAACCTGCTATTAAAAATGTGTGAAAAAGTGGTTAATAGGACAGTGTAAAAATAAGGGTGGCAGGTAGAGGATAGGACATGGGAAAGAATACAGGAATTTGCATGAGGGTGGTGGGATACCACCATAGCTATAAACTTCATCAGAATATAAACGCAGTATTGTACACACAATTTCATGACTTTGGATAGTTACCACACCAGGGATGGGTGTCGACAACAGAATAATGTTGTATAGTCAATTAGACCAAATAAAGTGTGTCTGTAGAACACATAGGTGAAGTGTGGGGCATACTTTTAGTGGGACAGGTGCATATTTTCTGTATTTTTCTTTAGAGAGGAATGCTTGCAAAGGGCCTTAGGAATGTCAGAGTCAAGATGGAAGTTTAGTGAAGGAAGCAGGAACATAAATAGAGGATGTACAAAATAGACAGGGATAATGATTCACACAAAAGGTTGGAGAACACCATGACTGCGGATAGGTAGGAGACATCAGAGGCACACCCACGTCCAGCTTGAGATCAGTGAAAATCTAATCCTCACCCTCAGAACTGTTCTTACTGTCTCCTGTATGTGCTGCTTGGATCAGTGCCAGATGTGGCATCATTTTTGCAATCCAACACAGGACGTTTTCACCCATGCCTATACTGACAGCAAGGCCCCTCTCCAATATATCCTCCACCAGCCCTGTCAGCTCCTGACAAGGTGGCAAAACTGCTACCTCCACTGTTACTGTTCCTAGAGGGTACCACTGCACCAGCAGCCAGGGCAGAGCTAGCTGATGCAAGTGGAGCAGGTAGGGACACATGTTGTGGAGGCAGTGCTGACAAGTTGTAAACTCAAAGTGCTATGTGTTTGTTCTGCCATCTTTGGAGGTATGACGGGCCAAACGACTGTGGTTGGTCTACATCTCTGCTGTTGTTTGCAATTTTGTTTTAAGCAGCAAGGTGTACAAACAGCAGAATGTTAAGAAATTATTAACCCGCCCCCCCCAAAAGAAAACGAAAAAAGAGATAGAGTGGGGGTAGACAGGTAATAGAGAACATTGGATTCATGGTATATCAAATTATTTTATTTTTTTTTCAAAAAACTTTATGACAATACATAAACAAATATGATAATTAACAATTATATGCCTTTGTCACATCCAGATATGAAGGGAAAGTATTAATGTGTCATAAAATAGCCACATCTCTCTGTTAGGCTATAAGAAACAGCAGCCCTTATTTCTCAATGATGAATAGGATACATGCATTCACATGTAATAATTGCAATTACCATAAATTAATTGCTCCTGACATATTATGCTGTTAATATTTTAGAAATACTATCCTGTAATAAAAACTACTTACTGCTTCTGGGTATTGAACCTAACACACAGTTAAGTCGGTGTTCTTATTGCCTAATGCAAGTAGCAAGAGCTACTGGAGAAGACATCCTGGGTTGACATTAAGGTTATGGTATGCCTGTTCAACATGCTAGTGAGTGAGAGACTGAAAATATTTTTCTGGCTTGCATTTAGGTTCATAGGTTCATAGGTAGGTACTAGGCTATCAGCCCAAGGGCCTACATAAGCCTAGCCAACAAGGTTCCCTGGCTTATGCCACCCAAGAAAGTTATTTTCCTGTGCCACGGTCGAGCAGAGACACAGAAGTGATCCCTGGGGTGTATTTCCTATTTCCCATCCACTCATCAAGATTTTTCTTGAAGAGTGCTAATGAAGAACTTTGCTGACATAGATGGGTAGCCTGTTCCAGAGTATGGGAAGTCTCTGGGACGGAAATCTATCCCTCCAGCATGTCCTGTTTATTGTGGTGGCAAGGTTTATGTCCCTAGAGCTTGTAGCTCGGAGGGATTGGGATTTCTTTAGGTGTAGCATGTCCAACAGCTCTGGGTTTGACATAGCTTTATATGTTAGGCAGAGATCACCTCGGAGTAGGCAATATGCTTTGGAGTAAAGCTGGAGTTTTTTGAGGCGGTCAGTGTAGGGCATTTGTTTGAGGCCATTAATCCTCTTTGTGAGGTACTTCTGTGGCCTTTCCAGCTGCTGCAGATGTCTTGTGAGGTACATTCCAAAAGAGGCATTGTACTCTATAATGGGTATAATGAGTGTCTAGTAGAGGGGAACAATGACCTCTTTTTTCCTGGATGAGAACCCTTTTATGATGAGGTGTGCCATGTAGAAGGACTTCCTGACTATTGTGGCAATGTGACTATCAAAGGAGAGACTACTGTCCACCTGGGTCCCAAGGTCTCTTATCACACATTCGGTATTAAGTAGATTGCTGCCTATGTGGTAGTTCATGGGTACAGAGTTTTTACCAAAGGGGATGACACTGCACTTTTTGGCATTGAGCTTGAGGCCATGGCTCTGACACCAGGCATCTGTCTCAATGAGGCCCTTCTGTAGGATGTCCACATCATTTGGGGACTTGACTATGCCTCCTAGTTTGCAGTCATCTGTGAACTTCATTAGACAGAGGCCTTCTGTGTTAGCCTGTATTTCACAAAAGTAGATACCAAACAAGAGAGGTCCCAGGACGGAACCCTGTGGTACTCCACTTGTCACTGCTTTGAGGTCAGATTTGGAGTCTGCAACTTTTACAGTGTGGGTTCTGTCAGTGAGCCAGTTGGCAACCCATCTTGTGACGTAGGGATTTATACCTAGTTTAGTGAGTTTACCTATAATTCCAGAATGGGGGATGATGTCGAAAGCCTTGGCGAGGTCAAGATAGGCTGTGTGAACCACCTTACCCTCATCTACGGCTTTGGTGACTGCCTCAAAGAAGTCAATCAGGTTCAGGAGGCATGATCTGCCTTTCACAAAACCGAACTGGGTGGGATCCAGAGTTTGGAGGTTACCAATGTCTTTGTATATGAGTTCCATGATGATACGTTTCATGGCCTTGCAGACCAGACTCATCAGACTAATAGGTCAATAGTTCCTGGGATCAGTGGTGGCTCCCCCTTTGTGGAGTGGGATAACTATTGCTGTGCACCATTCAGTGGGCACAAAGCCTGATGTGAGGTTATTACTGAACATGGTGCTTAAATGGAGAGCCAGTTCGTTCTGAAGTTCATGTAAAACGCAGCCTGGGATGTTGTCCGGTCCCATGAATGCTGTGTTTTTGGCTTTAGAGAGTGCAGCTTTTACCTGTGTAGTTGTGATTACAGGGACTCTGCATTCTTTCTGTATAGATATAGGCCCTTTAGGGTGTGTGTGTGGGGGGTAAAGTTAGCTCTGAACCTATCTGCCAGGATGTTGGCAATATCAGTTGGTTCTGTAATTTTCGTGTCTTTGTGCTGTAACTCAGAGCAGATCTGGGTGTTGCCATCAAGATTCTTGACATAGCTTTGGAATGCTTTGTGGTTGTCCTTAGAATTAGTGGTGATTTTGCTTTCGTAGCTAGCTTTGGAGGATCTTATAAGGGATCTCAGCTTCTTACTGAGGCTGACAAAGGAGCTGCTCCACTCATGGGATTTTACTCTCTTTTGCAACAGTTTCTTCCTTCTGTTGTACAGTTTATTTATGGCAGGGGACCACCAGATTCACTTCCTTTTTTTGGAGGATAGCATCTTGTTTCTTTTTGGGATAGCACTCTCCATGCACTCGTGTAAGTGCTTATAGAGTGCATTTGTATAGGATTCAGCAGTTATAACTATATTGTCCATCTGCATGGGTGTCATGAAGTTCACCACTTCTGTCTTGAGAAGCATGAAGTTGGCTTTGGAGAAATTTTTTACCACAGTTTCCTTAATGGGGGGTGGTGGCGGGATGTGGATATCAAGGGTTATTAGCTTATGGTCGGATCGGAATAACGAGGAGTTGACTTCACGTGTGGAACACCGGTCACTCATGTTGGTAATGACTAGGTCTAGGATATTGTTGATCCTGGTGGGGGTGTGGATAAGTTGATCCAGGGCAATGGAGTTTATGAATTCCAGAAAGCGTTGAGCTAAGGAGTTGGTATATGAGTAGTTTTCTCAGTTAATGGGGGTTAGTTGAAGTCACCCATTATTAGGGTGTTTGGTAGAACCCTAATATTTTCAGTACATGAAGAAAAGAGGAGTGGAAATCCTGTGGCATGGTGGGGGATCTGTAGCAAGCTACAGTTTGGATTGCAGTTTTGCCCAGAGTTAGATGCACTTGGATAACCTCAGATGCATTATGCTGAGCAATTAGCCTGGAGGTGTGGATATCCTTAATGAATATGGACACACCACCGCCTTTGGTGTTTTGGTCAGGTTACATTGCCGAAAAGTGTGGTATGAGTTATAGCCTGGTAGTGCAGGGTTGCTCCCTGGACCCTTGAACCAGGTCTCAGTCATTGCACAGATATCGATGTTCTCCATTTTAAGGAGTGTCTCGAGTGAGTGCATTTTGAGATTTAGACTTCTAGCATTGAGTAGCATTACCCTCAGTTTTTGCTTACCTGTTCCTGTTATGGTGGTGAATTTGTTATTTGAATCTTGCTTAAAAAAGGCACTATAGGGGTAGCAAGAGCCTTAGCCAGTATCCGGAATCCCAGGGGCGAAATGTGCAGACCATCTGTGGCAAAGCATTATGGTCTGTCAACCATGTCATCCCAAACAGACAGATACTGGATCCCCTTAGAATGACACCAGAAACTTAGCCAATTGTTGAAGTCAATCATTTTGTCCTTGTACTGCAGTATCACTCAGGGTGATGGCAGAATGCTACTCAGGGCTAGGGTCATACCTGCCTGAGCTACAAGATCAGAGAGCTTTTCCATGTCTCTTTTCATGTAGCCCAGGGAGTTACATCTCAGGTCATTCACACCAACATGGACAATGACAGTCATATTTGTACTTGTTGTGGAGTGACCTGAGTGCGTGGGTTATCTGGCGGATCCTGGCACACAACAGGCAGCTGACAGTAACCTTTTCCTTGTTTAGCCTGGTGAGTAGGACATCAGTGTACGTTGTTTTGCCTTATTGGCTGTGATTGAGTGGCACACTGAGTCTGTGGGCTGTGTGTCATTTGGGTTGTGTTGGGGGATGGAGGTTGCTTGCATTTCTACTTTGGATGTCTCTGTTGCTTAGACAGATTTTTATTGAGAGCCTCCGCAAATGTTTTTGTGTTACCATGTGTGGATTTTGGTGGTGTAGATTTAGTGAGACTATGTGATGAGGGTGGTGTGGTGCAAATGTTTACCTTCTCCTCATGACTGTCAAGTTCAGTCTTGGTTTGAGAGAGCTTTACCTCCAGTTTGGCTAGATAAGAGCATCTCTCACAGGTTGTAGTGTTGGGTGGTAGGAGGAGAGGGTTATCTGTGTACATGAGGCAATTTCTACATTGCCTCAAGATGCCCAGATTCATCAGATAGACAGGAGAGAACACTGGGAACTGACACTTGGACATGCCTGAATAAAAAACTATTTTCCTCTAGATAAGTGAGGAAAGTGAGTACAAGAGCTGTTTTTCTCTAAGCAAGTGAGAAAAGTAAGTACAAAAACTGTTTTCCTCTAGGCAATGAGGAAGATTGAGTGTTATAGTAATTAGTAGCTTATTTAGTGCTTACAAGTTCTGAACAAGTGCTGAGCATGAATAAGCAAATTTAAGTGCTAAAACTAAGAATCTGTATCTGCACTAGATGAGTTACAGGACATAAATAAGTGCAAATGCAGGCTTTCAAATCAGAAAGTTGAGAGAGATGGAACAGATTGCCCAAATGGCCAATAACTACAATTTCTGGGTCAGAACCACTCCTTATGTGGTAGACAGGTTACCTAGTGCTTACCACTCTCACTGATTTGGCTATGATACATACTTATCTGTGCCTCTCATAGCAAGTTAGTCTGTCATGGTGCACCTTATGGATTGCTGCTGTTTCTTCTGCAGCTGTAGAGCACAAAAAAAAAAAAAAATATATATATATATATATATATATATATATATATATATATATATACATATACATATGTGCACACACACACACACACACACACACACACATATATATATATATATATATATATATATATATATATATATATATATATATATATATATATATATATATATATATATATATATATATATATATATATACTTACAAAGACATAATGAATAACTGTGCTGGTTGGTTAGATAATTAATGTTGTATAATAGACAGGTCATGGGTCAGTATGCTTACACAACTGAGAAGCATTTCCAGTCCTAAATTCAGCCTCCCATTGGCTTAGGAGGTCTTGCTGGTGCTTTTTCAGGTAACGGTAGTGGTAAACACATTTATCCCCAGTGTGTGGAATGCCACTTGCACTGGCGGCAGCCTTGGCCAAGTTATTCCAAGCCTCAGCCTTGTGCTGAGATCTTGTATAATTCCTATATAGGAGCTTATGGCTATAGTGTTTCATGAAGAGTGGCAGAAAAATCCTGGATACCTTAAATTCCTAACTTTGTGTTGTAAATTTAGCACTATTCTTCCCATTGCCAACCATGTCTGCAGAAGTCAAGCTAACGATATATATCTGAACTGGCTCACAAGTCAGATTTTGGATGTAGCAGGTTGGGCACAAGGACACAACACCTTGCCAACTACATTTGTGCAATTGTAAGCATATAGATTCCTTAGCATACCCATTGGTGATACTTACATCAAATATCACTGAAGTCATAAAACATGGCAATGAGATTTGCCATTAGTGATGCTCAAAAGTATTGACACATGTTGCAATGTTAAACAATGAAAAGCATAATAACCTGGCTTGTAATCCTTGGTGTTTTGAAGATATGAATAGGATGAATCGTGGCATATTTTGATGTTAGTTCTTACACACTGTTAAAATTGTGTTTTACTAGCTCAGAATCAAACCCACGGGATACTGATTACAAAAATTGAAGAATGCCTTATTAATTCTAATTGCCATAGGAGATCTTCCTTTAAAGCATGGTAATTGTATATATATTAATTTCAGAATGAATGGAGATACAGTTCAAAGAGGTGTGTGACTTTAAGTAGTCTTGGGAATGCATTACTATGCAAAATGCAGTATTTCCATTCAAAAATATATTTCAGATGGCTGGAGTTTCATGATCTGAGTAATACATGTTGGGCTATGTTACATACATACTTCACAAGACATAATGTCCTAACAATAGTTAGGATATGTGATAAGTTGTGATTATTATAACAAATATGTTGGGGCCACCATACATATACAAGTGCATTTTTAATTAAATATCATTGTCACGTTTAAGAAATTGTACACACATTAACATGAGGCTATATTTGAAGCATAAATGATATATGCTAAATAGAAATATTTCATTATTGCAAGCATTACTGAAACATTGCTTGCCATAAACATGTTTATTATTCTCATCTGTCTTTAGTTTAACATTCCTAATCACAATTTTGTGAGGAATGTGATTTTGACACCCTTCGTAAAGGTCACCTTTTAGGTAGACTCAAACCATTAGTCACATGTCACTGCACTTACACCGTCTGCCACAAAGAAAATTACCTGGTAGGTGCATTTTCTCCACTGAGTATTATCCATAGTGCTGAAGGCCACACAATGCCAACAGGCTGGTGTGTACTACATAAGCCTGTGTAAACTAAATTTTTCACTTTTTCTTTAGGCAGTGAACCATGCTTGTATGCTGTTGAGCAGAGAAAAAATGCTAAAGGCATTATAAAAAATATATGAGGGACAAAAATCTGACAGTATAATGAATTCAATCAATGGACATCTGTCATGTGCATTCTCTGCAGTAATTAGTATCCATGGTGCTGTTGACCATACCCTGATGCCTAGCTTATTTGCACTACTGAAAACAAGCCACATGATTTTTTTCACTTTTTTCCTTAAGCTATTAAAGTTCATTACATGCTGCCACCTAGCACACACATGCAGAATGCAATGTTAACTAAAAATGTACAATGCTCATTTTGGATAACAATTTAAAGAAACATGAAACAAATCAAAGTGTGCATCTAGCAATGAGCAGAGCTACTAGTGCATCACATTGACACATTCAGCCTTCTGAAATCTCCTTCTCACATCACTACTTTCATTTATGAATCACTTGAATCACAATATCAGGACTTTAGGTAATGTCATAGGAATGAAAAGGGGGACAGGGAACAGCAGAAATGCTTTCATTTTTCACCTAGCACAGACAATTCATAGTAACATAATTTCAAATGACTTATCTGTGTCTCCGTTTTACTCAGTGCTGACATTACTTGAGTTTCCCACCTCAACATATTCATGCACCAAAATAAATGCCAATGTTTATTAAGAACTCCTTCTGTAAAATTACCTGTAAACAGGTTTCGAACCCTGCATCACTTGGACTATTTGCCTAAGCTCATTATGTTTATACCTTTTGCCACAGAGCTAGTTGTAAACAAAATGTAGCAGCCAGTCACAGGCAAACAAAAGGAACCGGACCACAACTCTTTAAGCTTTCGCTCATTTAATACAACACCACAAACTTCTTCAGAATAAAAGCAAGCTCTTCAAACCACCCTTAAGTACATGACATGTGCAAGAAACATCCAATAACAGCATGCTTCCAATAAATTATTTAAATGACTGCTAATTAAATCACAAAAAATTAAAAATACAAATACTAATATTAAATAAAGCACTTAGCTTATACATATAAATCATAAAATTCAGAGATTCTACTTAAAGGACTTGTCATAAAAAAGACTAGTCACTTTACAAACCATGTCAAAACCTTTGTAACTAGAGAAAACACTTAATGTTAATAGTCTCATTGAGTCCCAGTGGCTAGTCTGCTCTTAAGGCTATCTGCCATTTGGTTTCCCTACACTTTAACAAGGCTCTGAAATTGCTCACCAAAGGACCACAATCCACCTTTTCCAAAAAAAAGAATGTGAATTTTTTGAAACCATTGCATTGTGAAACATGACGTGCCGATGCATTGTTCCTGTCCTTATTTCTCATTGCCAAAACGTGTTCATTAATCCTTCTAGTTAATGGCCTAATGGTTTTACCCATGTAAAAACTGGTACACGAGTTACACACTGCAAGATAAACAATACTAACACAATCACGTGAACTTATCTTTTGCCCACAAAACTCTGTGATAATATTTCAGTTCTACAGAACCTGAATTGACTATGTATCTGTACTGCTTGCAATAACCACAAGCAAAAGTCCCAACAAGGTCTTTACCACCATTATGTGACCCTCTTCTTGTTCCTTCAAGAATACTTTTTATATTGTGTGCCTTTCTGTAAGTGAACAACGTAATGTTTCACAATGCAATGGTTTCAAAAAAATTCACATTCTTTGTTTTGGAAAAGGTGGATTATGGTCCTTTGTTGGGCAATTTCAAAGCCTTATTAGAGTGTAGGGAAACCAAATTGACATTAAGTGTTTTCTCCAGTTATAAAGGGTTTGACATGGTTTGTAAAATGTCTTTTTATGACAAGTCCTTTTAGTAGAATGTCTGAATTTTATGATTTATATGTATAAGCTAAGTGTTTTATTTAATATTAGTATTTGTATTTTTAATTTTTTGTGATTTAATTAGCAGTCATTTAAGTAATTTATTGGATGCATGTTGTTATTGGAAGTTTCTTGCACATGTCATGTACTTTTTAATTTATTTTATGTAAATAAAGTGTTCGTATACAATTACGTCGATTTTGGCAGTTTTTTTGTGCTGATACTCCATTTCCGGATTACCGAGTCTACTGTGAAGCTGTTTGGTTTGTTTTGCTTTGTTTTACTTAGTTTTTTGTTTTTTATGGCATCAGAAATACAGGAGATGGAGTCACAACAACCTTTTGGTGAATCTATTGAGAACATTTTGCAGCAACGTGAACGTATCACACAGAGGTTGGACTATATGGAGCATGCTCAGGTGACGTCAGCTCCGAATAGAGGACCGTACCAGGAAATCTCGGCTTCTAGAGGGAGCCATGCCATTGATGTGAGTGCCCTTTCACAATTTTTGGACACTAATAATGCCAAAATTAGACCAGGAGGTCGGAGAATGGACAATAATGTTAATTAGAATAATGAGGGGATGGCGAGTGGATTGGATGGAGCGAATATGCTTAATTCAATGAACGCAAACCAACACTCATCAAATGGGTCTAATGTGATGAAGCAAAATGTCCGTGAGGATGTACAATCGAATTTAAGCCATCCTATCAATATGAATGACTCTCTCAAAGAGAATACTGTGTTTTCCACAAGTGAACCTGTAAGTGCTTCTTCCTATACCAGTAATTTACATAAACTAGATCATATTTTACTTAAAATCAAAAAAATACAATTGGACAATGCCTATTTCAAAGAATGCTTGAAACTTAGACTGGTGCCTAAGGGTTTGCACATGTGGCGCTTCCCTACAGGACTAATGACTGGTTCCTGTTTTCGTAAGGAGTTACTTTCTATGTTTGATAGGCATGGCTCCAAATACACGGAGCTTGTTATTAAGCATAATGAACTATAATTGACCGACCTAATGAAGGAGGCAACAGACTTGGATAGGAAGATTGTGCAGGATGTGGCACATGAGAATAATACCTCTGACTATAACAGAATTTTTAAAAGTATTAAACAAAAAATGATTTCGATTAAGAACAGAAAAATTAGGAAAATTGAGAGGGATAGTGCCCAATATAATACTAATACGGCCTACCCTCAGCCTCCTCAGTCACAGGTTTGGAACAATGACAATAATATTGATGTTGCTTCCATAGGTAATCAGGATTTGTCTTTTTTGGATTAAGAAAATTTTCCTCCACTGAGGAGGTCCGAGAGACTGAGAGACCAATACAATCAGAATGTACAGGGTCAGGGGACATTTTGAACAGGGGTCGAGGGGCAATAGTTTTATCAGAGGGGGAGGGAGGGGCAGACGTTGAGGGTGGAATTGAAGGGTCTATATTATAACACTGAATCTTACAAAGATCAAATGTTATAATATTGAACCCATATTGTCGAACCCTGAAAACAGCGAAGGTGAAAGACACCGAATTCTTTCTCAGGGAAAGAATTTGGTGGGCCATTGCTGTGGCTTCACTGTTTTCAGCATTCAATATGTTGGAGCATTATGGTTCAGGTTCAGGTAAATGTGCGATTGTGTGTAGGTTAGGGTTAGGGGGCGGGCTAGGTGAGTTAGGGTTAGAGAGCAGGTCAGGTAAGTGTACGGTTGTGCGGATGTTAGTGTTAGGGTGCGGGTCAGGTAAGTGTGCGATTGTGTGTAGGTTAGGGTTAGTTGAGGGTTAGGTGAGTTAGGGTTAGGACGTGGGTCAGTTAAGTGTGCGGTTGTGTGTAGGTTAGGTTTAGGGGATGGGTTAGGTGAGTTAGGGTTAGGGCACGGGTGAGGTGAGTGTGAGATAGTGACGGACTTTAGGGTTAGGGTCGGGTTAAGGTAAGTGGATAGCTAGTAGTGTATGTAAAGTTTAGGTATAGGATTTTAAGTGTATGTGTGTGGATTGCTGTTTTTTGTGTGTGTTTGTGTTGTGTGTATGTTTCTCAGAATAGCAATTTTTTTCCCTGGGAAAAAAATCGCTATTCTGACTGTTCAATGTTTGTGGATTTCGGTGTTTTGAGTTTGATATTATAACATTCGATCTTTGTAGATTTCGATGTTATAATATAGACCCGGAATTGAATACACATAGACATATGTTGGACAAGTGTTCCATTTTAAGAAATTCCAAAGGTGATTTTAATGTACTTAACTTTTCATCTATTCAAATTGAGGTCAATGACTGTGATTTGCTTGCTAAAGGATTGTCATTTGTTCCTGTAAAGAATTTTAATATAGCTCAAACATTGGTGGACCTTACACACTTTGTTAGGAAATTGAATTTAAATGTTCTATTTAAATCTCTGGAACATATTTGTAACCCCCTACACATCTCAAGTACCTATAACCCACCTATATATCCTTCTATGACAATGTTTGAAAAACTATGTGAAATTGATGTTAGGAATTTACATAAGAATGTGCATTTCACAAATTTAAGTTAGGATGAATTGGATAGTTTGACTAAATTAAGATTCAACAAGGATGTAAGGGTTATTAAACCTGATAAGGGTGAGGGATCATTATTATGGACAAGTGTGATTATAATGAACGAATGGGAAAAATCTTGGAAGGAGATGCATATAGGAAAATAACTTTGAATGAGCTGAACGGCACTTATAATAAGATTCAAAATGAATTGAATGATTTGTTTATTGAAGGTTCCATCTCTATAGATGAATATAATTTTTTATCTGTTCACCATCTGAGAACCCCATGTATTTTGGTTTACCCAAAATACATAAAAGTATATCTGATCCACCAATGCACCCGGTTATAGATGGGCAAGGTTCTATTACATATCCTACAGCTAAATATTTGGACATCACGTTAAAATCCCTTGTTGCTGATGAAATGAGCTTATGTAAAGATATGTGGGATTTCTTACAAAGGATTAATAATTTGGAATTTATTAAGACTGGTTTGTTCATTACCATAGACGTGAAGGATCTATATACCTCAATACCCCATAATATTGGGGTGGATAGGGTATGTGATTATTTATTAGAAAGAGGGGTGTCCCAGCCCAAGATTAATGTATATGAACAACTATCTGACTTAGTGTTAAAGAATAATTGTATATTCTTTAATAATGAGTTCTTCATCCAAACTGTGGGGGTTGCAATAGGCTCCCCATGTGGTGGTTTATATGCCAATATGGTTATGCTACAGTGGGAGAAAAAGTTTGTATTTAATTCACATTTTTATCCACATTGCAAAAAGTACGTAAGATTTTTGGACTATATTTTTATATTTTGGGATGGGCCAAGTGATCTTATTAGTGAATTCATATTGTATATTAATAATTTGACACGTTTTATGAATTTTACCCATACCATTTGACTGAACGAAATCTCCTATCTAGATATTAGATTGTTAAAGGATATGAGTTAAAAAAAATTGTCAGAGATCCACCAGAAAGAAACTTATTCAAATAGTTTCTTACACCTTGACAGCTGCCATCCTTATGAACAAACAAGAGCAGTAGTGAAGGGGCAGTAAGCATTCATAATTTAAAGCTTTTTGTAGCAGGGTTTCACTGTTTAATGAATTATAATGAATTATTCATGAGTCATGGGTCAGAATTGGTCCATGACCTAATTAATAAGGTTTTAAATGATGGCTTAATTGGGGTATGCTTCATCTTGATAAATTATCCTAATTTGGAGATGAAAGTGCTTGATTTCTTGACTTTTTTATTCATTTTATGTGAATAAAGTGTTCGTATATAATTAAGTCAATTTTGGCAGTTTTTTTGTGCTGATACTCCATTTCCAGATTACCGAGTCTACATTTTATTTTTACATTGTTTTTTGGAGTTGTATTTTTTCTTCACAGAGCTAGGTATGTGACACTCTGAATTTCTTCACTCAGTACTGTACAGAATACTGAGGAAAGTGCAACAATGTAAATCTCACTTTTGCTGATAATGGCATTCCAAGTTAAATTTGTCAGATTTTACCTTTGAAAGTAATCAGCCATTCATGCGACTGACCACAGGTAGAAAACAAAACTCAGTATCTATTCTGCACAAAGGAAAAGAAACAAAAGATACATTTTGAAACAAGTATTTTAAAAGAACATTTTTGATGCTGTTCAACTTCTTTATCTTGCAACAGTAACCTATGTGGAGTCAAATAATCAAGCCAGGGTATTAAGAACAATCTTTTAAGATTATTTCTCATATTTGCCACAGACAAAAAAATTATATTAGCAAGAAAAAAAGTGTTTAGATGTACTGAAAATGGTGCAATGTTTCAAGCAACTTTGAAAGTGCAACATAAACAAGTTATAAAAGTAATCCCTTCTCATTTGCCAGTAAATGTCTGAATGAGTGGGATATTGGCGGCAGTTAGGATACCCATGTACTCATACAATATTAAACAAAGATAACAAACACTGCACTTGTATTCCTTTCTTTCTTTATTGTGCATCATTCCCTTATGTATGCTTTCATAAGAGGAATTGTATCACATTTTTATTGTATATGGTACCTGCATCAATGAATCATGTATTACCTTGAATATGCACAACATTTCTTATTAATAGGCAGTAAATTTGGTCATTAAAACAGAATTTGAATGTTATGAATACTGCTTTTCTAACTCAATCAGTATAATTTCAGACTATTTCGTAAGTCTCTTCTCCATGACACAGGTTCATTAAATGTACATCAATGAGGGGACACTATGAAACACTGTTCCCATAGTCAAACTATTCACAGACAGCTATAAGCCATTGGCAGGTAACATTTCTTGATGCTTGTCTTTGCAATGTTAGGGCATGTGCTTGCAGCTGTATTACTCCTTACACCATGTTTACTTTCCCAGCACTTATAACAGATTGAGGCTTTCAGGTATTCAAATGATTTAACAGCTTATTTTCATATGTATAGTGCTCAGAGGGCTGAATATGCACTACATAAAAGTAATAATGTAACTAATGATCTTGTATCATAATGAGAAGACTGAATTCAGAGAGATTATGCTGCTAAATCAAATTTGAAGAAATGTATCTACTTTCAAAACTGTTTTCTTGACAAGATATGTTGCTATGTCTTCATAGACTGCTTTGAGTTTAATATTAAGGGGGTACTGCTGTGCCCAGTTCAATCATTGTTTTTTTCTGTCTGCATTTTCTTTATCCTTTACTGTTGCTATAACCCATGTGTATCAGTTATTTGTCTGAATTACAAAGTTTAGCAAAGATTGGTACCTGACATAATTGTGTAGGTTTTATTTTCTGTGAATCTGACTATTTATTGCAGAAGAGTGTAGTATAACTTCATAGCATAGTCAGGTATTTTTACATGTGTAGCCCAAAGAATATGTTAAAGCTGTGATAACTACCATGCTGCCCTCCTCACCAGTCAAGATGGAACTATAATAGTTTTCTCCATTTTTACTTGTACACTGTGAATTAATATTTTTAATGCTGCAATGTATTACACAATTAGAAAAATGGTGTCTGCATTATAAAACTGTTGTTGTTATTTTATGAATGTCTTCGATGGGGGCTGTCTGAACCTGTGTGTGGTCATATACAGGATTACCTATTCAACTGTTGTGTGCATGATGGATGCATGCATTCAAACATCATAGAGTTCATAGCCATCCTATCTGTGTATTATAAATTTAATTTTGTGTCTGTTTTTTGTTTCATGTCATACAGGGATATGGTGCCTGAGACATCTCCACTCCACAAACCACCATTTACTGATGCAGATAAAGAGGTCATTATCCAGCTTTTCTCTTAAGGAGAGGTAGAATTAATAACCTGACCGGGACAGGATATGGCAGCAGTTGGCTGAAGACATCTGCAGTGGGAGGGCATGGGAAAACTTATTCTCAGATACAACACAGGCAAGTGATATACTAACTTCAGCCCATGTAGGACAGCTGCAATTGCCCAAGAACAGGTGGCTATGGAGGGGGGTTCCTGCTATTGAACCACCACTGACTGAAACATAGAGTTCCTGACTACTGTCAGAGATCCAGATAGCTTGGCATAGCTTTCACACAGAATTGTCGATGCTGGTGCTAATGTGGATGGCAGAGACAGAGTGCCTCAAACAGAACTTCCAGGTATGTAAACTAAAAATAATGTAAGCATCACTGTATATACATTTATATGCATATATACCTTATGTTTATTATATCTGGTGCTAACAATAGGTCTGAGTTAGATGTCACAGTACTAGAGAGATGGAGGAAGATATTTGGGAAGGAGGAATTCAACTGATATTTTATGAGGCAATTCATAATCTGCACATTTATTGGGGATTGTCCTCTGTTTCTTGCTTCACTTGCATTGTGATATTTATCAGTCTTCTTCCCTCTCATTCCTTACATACAGGGACATCTTCATTGCAGTCTGCAAGTCCACCAGTACATGGTAAGCACATATATTTTTATTGTTAGTGTATACAACGTAGAGTTAGGTCTAACTAAGACTAATAGCTGTGCTGCTTTAGCAATTATTATATTTTAGAATACCTTTTATATAATAAAGTTTTGATCACTTTCATTCCCTATTTCTCTCTTTGTTGTGCTTATTGCTTGTTTTCATAAGTGATCCTGACAGTGGCACTGTGGAACTCCTACCACCTGATGTATGAGTATTGGTAGCCTCTGATGATGATATTGGCAATGAAGAGCCACAGTCTGGGGGTGCAGAGGGTAAGACTAACAGAGAAATTGTGGCTCCTACATCCCCTGCCCATGTTTTGGGTGCATTCAGAGTATGCCTATGCATAGCCATGACAAAGGGTCGTCTGATACTACACTGGTTGAGGGCGACACAGTTGATCAGAGCAGTGTAGTTATTCTGCTTGCAGAGCTAGTTGATTCTCCCAATAGCCATTGTGAGGCAAAGGTGCCACACAGGAGAGTTGGTAGAGGTGTTAGAGTAGGCCTGCTGTCCATCCTCCGCCTGATGCTGGTGTGTCATTAGCTGCCACTAGACATATGTGTTGGGCTGTAATATAAGCACAAACATGCTCCATCAGGGCCTCGGAAGAGATAGTGTGAGTGCATGATTCCCTGAACCATGTGGGTGACTCCTTGGACAGGATGAATGACTCACTAGATTGGGCAATGTCTGTTTTGGAAAGTCTGCTGAAAGAAGTTGGCATTCACTTGGCCTAAGAAAGCAACTACATCCTCTGTTGTTAGCAGGCATGGGCATGCCAAATCCAGATCCTGTAGTGGCATTACTTCCATTGCTCCATCTATGGTTGTGGTGTCCAGACCCAGATGTGGTAGGCCATGGAGTAGTAATTCTGGACACAATCACGAAGACAGCCCATCCAGCTATCACTCACATTCAGGTAGCATCCTGACTTCAACCTAGGGCAGTGGAAGTAGCAGTGAAACTCCTGGCAGAGGTAGTTCTCATGGTCAGGGGTGCTGACACTGATCTGACCACTCTACCATGTGCAGTTCATACCTGTCCAAGATGGCAGGATATAATGCTAGCACAGTACTTATTTGGGTTCATGTAAACACACACTTTCAAAATAAAAGAAACCCTTGCCCATACCACCCCACACATATGAAAGCTATCTAAACAGTACTGTTGAGTGCCATACATCACTTCTTACTGGCCCTGACCACTGTATACTTTAATAAATACATGCATTTCTTACCTGCACACATTTGCTTCTTTGTTGTGAGCCTTGACCTCCTGCCATCTCCCCTGTAACCACTCTGTGCAATTGATGATGATCGTGCCCTGTATTTCGGTTGCATAGATACGTGATGCACACAGTGGATAGCTACTGATTGTTTAGCCACAAACTTGCATTTATCAGTATGTATTGCAGAAGAAATTTTTTGATTTCTTTTCCCTGCTTATTTGTGGATGACTATTTATATAATTGTTGAACTTCATTGTACTTCATTTAGCATTGTAAGTATAGCAGTCAAAGCAGTAGGTACTTTAGTCTTGGTTCTTGCCATACTTGTGCATATGATGGTATAACTGACCTGCTCCATAGTTTATAGAAAGTATGATGTGAAATGCTTGATGCACACAGTATTAGGTAGAATATATAGCTGCATATTACAAACATCAGTCATATAAGTTATTACTGACATAAGTGTATACCTCAGACAAATGCTCTGCTTAGGGGCATAATACATAATTCTATATGAGTGCATATATTTTTATTTTACTTACAGGTTCTTCACTTATCTTGTCATTACTGCAGGGAGAAATTGTGTCCTTGGGGGTTGTCCTTGTCTAATGCTATCAGAACACAGCCATAATATAGTTAAGTAAAGACTGTGGAGTTTGACAAACAGCAAGTTTCATATTTTTATGTGTGTGGGATCTTAGGCTTTACCTAGGTATTGAGTGCATGTGCTTTCCTTTGTCTCTTAGCCAAGACCACCTGCAGCTGGTGGTTCTGTCTCAGAGTCCTCATCTCTATCTGCTGCTACTGCCCTTGCCTGTGGTACTTGAAACTGTGGTCTTACCCCTTGCTGTCCTTGTTGAAATGATTTCCTGGGCATTATATTGAGTAATATGGCACAGACTGTGGGTATTTGTGATGAGGTACTTGGGTCATACCGCAGGGCACTTCCTATATCTAGACACTGGAAACTTGATTTAAGCAATCTAAGCAAACATTTTATGGTATTCCTACTTTGGGTATTGGCCTCAATATATCCTTGCTTGATGGGGTGTGTGGTTTGTCATGGGTGTTATGAGCCAGGGCTCTAATGCATAACCTGCATCCTCCACAAGATGCCCTTGAGAAAAGTTACCCCAAGAAACCTTGTGTATAGCTCATAGGTGTGCCATATGTGTAAGTCATGAAAACTGCCTGGGTTATCTGCACAGACGTTGTAGATTATCCCTTGGGCATTACATACAACCTGACAGTTTATAGAGTAGTATCCCTTTATGTTTATGCACCTCTTTCCCTGTTCACCATATTGGGCATTTATCTCTATGTGTATGCAATCTATCACCCCAACACTTCAAGGAAGGGTGCTATTGCATAAAATTTCTGCATAGTTCTTGCTCTCTCCTCTGAGGTGCATTGGAAACAGATGCTATCCCTTGCGTGTTGTAACACTAATATCAGAGTATAGGCAAAGAGAAAGAAATATGAAAATTCTAAGCCAAAGGCCATCACTGGCTGAGTTTTTAGTAGAATCTAGAACAGAAGCTGTTGTTAGAAAATGGATAATTAGTAGGTCATATAAAATAGTGCATGGTAGCTATATGAATTAATTAGAGGAGGTTAGAAAGGATTGGAAAGATAGACTGGATAAGCAATTCACAAAGAAACAACAAGGGAGGGGTATGTGTTTGGTTCCCAAATATGCAACAAAGTCTAGAAGATTTAGGATCTTTGCTTGGAAGTACTTGCACAGGTATTTCATTACCCCAAGCAGATTCCAAATAATTTTTCCTCTGGTAGCTTGCAAATGTTGGAGGAGTGATGGGGATGAAACAGATAATTGGTAGCACAGTATTTGGGAGTGTAATGAGTTGGCAGACTTTAAAAATAAAAAAAGCATACTAGGAACTGTACTATGGTAAAGCAGAGTGCACGTAAACAAAAACAATCAACAAAAAAGAAAAAATGGACTCTGCAAACACTGTAAAATTTGCAATGCTTTCAGATCTAATGATCATTCCTCAGTGATAAAACAATTCTTAGTATAATACAAATCTCCATTATATAGTATTCTAAATCAGTTAAACAATTAAGTAGTACAATTAGATAGTATGAACCCACCAATCAAATAAAAACATCAATAAAGACTTACTTATTTAAAGGAAAAGGAAACTTCATCTCTTAAAACAAGTCATTCCATAAGAAAAAATGTATACATATGTACATACATTTCATCAATTATAACAGAGCAATAATGTCTTATTTAAGGCACATTTGTTTATGCTTTAGGATTGGCTTTAGACTTGCAGTTGCATTAGTGCCAGGGTTTCTACCAGCACAAAGGGTGATCATCCATTTTTACTTACATTATTAAAATTCCCAAATGAAAGAAGAAATTCTATCCCTAAGGTATTTTTTTCTAGAAGATAAGTACAGTGGAACACCCCTGTTAAAATGCCACATATTTGTGATATAAAAAAATGAAACCACAATAAATCATTTCAAAACTTTTCCCATCTTTAATGTGATCTATAACATGTACAATTCAATGAAAAAACAAACAAATCTGTTGGGGGAAAAATATAAAAAAATTTAAAAATGTACTATATGCTGGTTGCATAAGTGTGCACACCCTTAAACTAATACTTTGTTGTGTGTGCGCACCCTTAAACTAATACTTTGTTGAAGCACCTTTTGATTTAATTACAGCATTCAGTCTTCTTGGGTACACACCTGCCATCAATTAAAGACACTCTGATTAACCCCAAATAAAGTTCATCTGTCCTAGTAGGATTTTCCTGGCATTTAATCAGTTGCCTGCTACAGCAAAAGCCATGGTTCACAGAAAGCTTGCAAAGTATCAAAGCGATCTCATTGTTGAAGGGTAACAGTTAGGAGAAGGGTACAAAAAAATTTCGACAGCATTGGATATACCATGGAACACAATGAAGACAGTCATCAAAAATTGGAGAAAATATGGAACAACAGTGATGTTGCAAAGAACTGGATGTCCCTCCAAAATTGATGAAAAGACAAGACAAAAACTTGTCAGGGAGGCTGCCAAGAGACCTACAGCAACAATGACAGAGCTGCAGGAATTTCTAACAAGAACTGGTTGTGTACTACATGTGATAACGATCTCCTGTATTCTCCATATGTCTGGCCTATGGGGTAGGGTTGCAAGATGGAAGCATTTTCTTACACAGAAAAACATCCAGGCCTGGCTAAAATTTGCAAAACAATACATCATGTCTTCCAAAAACATGTGGGAAAAAGTGTTATGGTCTGATGAGACCCAGGTTGAACTTTTTGGCCACAATTCCAAAAGGTAAGTTTGACGCAAAAACAACACTTTGCATCACCAAAAGAACACCATCCCCATGGTGAAGCATGGTGGTGGCACTATCATGCTTTGGGGTTGCTTTTCTTCAGCTGGAACTGGGGCAGGGTAGAGGGAATTATGAGCAGTTCTAAATACCAGTCACTTTTGGCCCAAAACCTTCAGAAATCTGCTAGAAAGCTGAAGATGAAGATGAGTTTCACCTTTCAACATGGCAATGCCCCCAAGCATACATCCAAATCAACAAAAGAATGGCTTCACCAGAAGAAAATTAAAATTTTGGAATGGTCTGGACAGAGCCCAAACCTAAAAACAATAGAAAATCTGTGAGGTGACTTGAAGAGGGCTGTGCACAAGAGATTCCCTCTCAATCTGACAGATCTAGAGTGCTTTTGCAAGGAAGAGTGGAGAAATATTGCCAAGTCAAGATGTGAATGCTGTAATTAAATCATAAGGTACTTCAACAAAGTATTAGTTTAAGGGTGTGCACACACAACAAAGTATTAGTTTAAGGGTGTGCACACTTATGCAATCAGCATATTGTACGTTTTTTATTTTTTTATATTTTTCCCCTAACAGATTTGTTTGTCTTTCAACTGAATTGTACAGGTTATAGGTCACATTAAAGTGGGAAAAGTTTTGAAATGATTTATTGTGGTCTCATTTTTTATATCGCAAAAACCTGGCATTTTAACAGGGGTGTGTACACTTTTTATATCCACTGTAGCTTAAACAAGCAAAATCCATGCCAGATTTCTCAGTCAAATTGGAAAAGATGGTATTGGCTCAAAGATACTGTTAAAAACTGCAGTCTATAAAAATACAAAATCAACAACAACCCAAAATGTGCTTCTTTATATATCTGAAGAAGCACCTTTTGTGTGATATTTAATACAATGCATTTTATTGATGTCTTTGACCTACTGTTAAAGATAACATAGGTAAATAAAAAAGAAAAAAACAATTCTGTGGATGTGTACTCACAGTAGATATGTCTTTGTTTACCTGGCTTAATCTAACCCTAAGTTTATGAATATAGAAAATATCTCCTTGTCTAAATAAATAAATAGCTTGGCAAAAGATTTGGAAATGCAGCTGTAAATAACCCCAAACTCCTATTTTGATCAGGAAAACCTTCACATTAAACTATTATCTCATGCTGAACTTCTTTAAGCTAAAATCAATATCACCCATAATGCTCCCTCTTGAAGAATGCTAAGTTTGTCTTTGGTATCATGGACGTCAGCAGTTGAATGAATATAGATTCATTTTTTAGCAAAAAAATCACTGTTAAAAAAATTAAAACGTCTTGAATGTATTGCCTTCAGTCTTGTAATGGAGAATGCACATACACACACTCTCTCACATGCACACACACACACACACACACACACACACACACACACACACACACACACACACACACACACACACACATGCACACTTCCATTCTACATGCACACAGTTCCGTTCTACATATGACTTTGCAGGGATGGATGTATATATTCTAACCAAATAACTGCAATAACTTCCTAAGCATCATGCATGTGCAAGTTAAAAACCTGTCAAATGTTTGTAATACTCGTATGCAAGACTTAATATTTTTTATCATATTACCCACATTCCCCTAAACATTTATATTCAGGCAACACATGCTAGTTTTGCCGGGATTTGGTGAATATATCATATGTCATCATACTCTATAGTCCCCTTGGGATAATGGGAAGGAAATGGTAAACTGAAGCTGCCAGCCTGGGAAAATATCCAGCAAACAGATCCTTGAGTGCAGGGAGTTAAACATCAAACAGTAAGTAAGTATTCAGAAAAGATAATATGGCATCATCTGCTACTCTTTTCTGTTCACTCCTCTGAGTGCAGGTTGTGACACTATACAGATTAGAGTGCTTGCAAATGTTTTAGGACTTTAAGCATTACTTGGTTGATCTTGTTACAGAAGCTGATGCTTAACTTTTTTTTGCCTTCCACTCCATTTATTTTTCAGACAGGGCTTCCACTAGATTCGAAGCTACTCACACTTGCTTGATGTGCAGTAAAATGGTCTTTTTTGGTTGCTCTTAGCAATTTGGTTGGTTATCACACAATATGCTGGGTACATGTGCATTACAGAATACTCCAAATTACTAAGATGGCTGTTTTCAACATGAATTTATCTGTTCATCTCCATAATGGCCTTTTGCAAATTATTTAGCCATCTTCTTTTTGGTATTTATTCGAATGAGCTCTTGTACAGCAGCCATTCATGAGTTCTGGTGGAAGCCTTATCCTTTACCATATTGCACGAATTTATGGATTTATCCTGCTGGGAACCCATATTGTGAATCTATACTTTTTTATGTTGTTTTTAACTCACAGAAAATGCGTAATATACACAATCAATTAGCTCAAAAAAGTTCTTTGTATATTTTTTGTGTATGATCTAATATTTTTATAATTCTGTAATATTGTAACAAAAATTCATTAGCTAGATGATGTCTTTTGTTCCACTCTCACATTTTGAGTGTTTCAACCTTCCACTTTCATTTATTACATGGTCTTACACATGTGATTACTGATATACAAGGATTTTTCCTCCACAGCAGTGATTCTTTCCTGGTGTTTTAGCATAGCCAGAAGGCATACCTCCACATCTTTCATTAATAATGGCAGTCTCTCAGTCATAAGAAATGTTCCCCCTCTGAAATGGATTCTTTGGTTCCTTCCCTGATAATGAGATTTCATCTGACTTCTTGCTATTTCATCTAATGTTTGCCATTATGGGACACTAAAACATCTAAATTCTAGCAGGTCATTGAGGACAGAAACACGAGGCTGTATTCATATCAGTGTTTTGTCTAAGCATAGTAGTCCTCTGTCCTTAGTATCGTAGAGCTACACTGCTTTGCTACAATGTAGCTGGAGACATACATAATTAGCATCTCTCTGAATCACTTTAAGTGCTCTGGAAAAGGTCTATGAAAACTCCACAGTTATAGTAACTGCATAGAGTTGGCTCATTTGGTAGACTGTGGCTGTACAGAAAGGAGCCAGATATACGGTATTCTCCATTAGAGAATTAGCTTTCCCTGTTGGTGAGAAGAGGTGCAATGTAACTAATAGCAGCATGCACTTTCATAGATGTTTTGTTTTATGATCTTCTCTGTATTGCCACACCATATGACTTCTGAATGGAAGTATTGCTGGTAATATACCTGGGCCTAATTTAAATAAGCTGCCTCTACAGATTTCCACATTTGTGTGCTTCTACAGAAAATGCAGCCATCTCTTCATTGCCCATTTCCAGAGCCACTTACTAATTTCTTTCTGAAAAGCCTTTGGCTTACATAGTAAACAAGAGCATGTAATGTGTCAATTTAAAGTACTCAGCTCTATATTACTAGTACCAACTGCTAATATGACATAGCTTTCAAGGATTAGCTGTGCACTACCTGAGCTTCTTCAGTAGGATTGGCCCTTGTTTTCAATTATAAAGGAATTCCCAATATTATTCTAGCATGTCCAAAGGTCAGTTGTCAATCTCTTCTCCGGTCCAGCTGGTGAATCTGGGAATCTTGAGGCAATGTTACAACTGCCTCATGTACACAGAAAACCCTCTCCTCCTCCCAACAAATTCAAACACATGTGAGAGATGTAACCATATAGCCAAACTGGAGGCTAAGCTCTCTCAACTCAGTACTGGCATAACCAGTCAGGAGGAGAAGGAAACCACACTCACTACAATTCCAGTCTCACATAGACCTACCACGACAGCAAACCAAACACATAATCACACAAAAACATACTTGGAGGCTCTAAATAAAGATCTGCCTAAGCAGCAGAGACCTCCAAAGCAGACACCCAAGCAACCGCTACCCCAAAACAAAACACGTGCAACACATATCTCACAAAGCCAGTGTGCTGAACAGTCACAGCCCTTAAGGCTAAACAACACACCTGATACACTTGTAATAGGTGACTCTATCGTCAGGCACACTGACGTCCCGCTCACCAGGCTGAACAGGGAGAAGGTCATGGTGATCAGCCTATCGGGTGCTAGGATCCGCCACATAACACAAGCACTCAGGTCACTCCAAGGCAAGTACAAATATGACTCAGTCATTGTCCATGCTGGTGTGAATGACCTGAGACGTACCTCCCTGGACTACATGAAAAGAGACATAGAGGAGCTCTCTGAGCATGTAGCCCAGGCTGGTATGCATCTTACCCTCACCAAGAATGATGCCACAATATGAAGACAAGATGATCAATTTCAACAATTGGCTTAAGTACTAGTGTCATTCAAAGGGGATCCAATGCCTATCTGCCTGGGATGATATGCTCGACAAGCCACGATGCTTCGCTAGGGACGGCTTGCACCTGTCACCCCTGGGCTTTCGGATATTGACAAAGACTCTTGCTACCCCCATAGTGCCTTTTTTAGGCAAGGCTCAAAAGACAAACCCACCTCCATAGGTATCACAAGGGATAAGAAACTAAGAGTAATGCTACTCAACGCCAGAAGTCTAAACCTCAAGATGCACACACTTGAAACTCTCCATAGCATGGAGAACATCGATATCTGTGCAGTAACAGAAACCTGGTTCAGGGCTCCCGGGAGCACCCCAGCACTACCAGGTTATACCTCATACCATGCTTTTCGGCCCCAAAACTTGGACCGAACCACAAAAGGAGGGGGAGTATCGATATTCATCAAAGATACCCACACCTCCAGGTTGGTGGCAAAGCACGAAGCATCAGAGACTATCCGTGTGCAACTAACAGTGGGTAAAACTGCCTTCCAGTTTCTAGCCTGCTGCAGACCACACTCCCAAACCCAGGAACCCCACTCGGCCTTCCTGAGAACACTGGAAAATATGAAGGTCTCTCCAAACACCATTATATTGGGCGACTTCAACTACCCAAACATAGACTGGGAGCATTACTCTAGCTCCAACACCCTAGCCCAAAGGTTCCTAGAATTCATAAACTCAAATGCTATGGAACAACTTGTTACCACTCCCACAAGAGGGGAAAACATACTGGACCTGATCATCACCAACATGGGGACTCTATGCTCCAGACCAGAAGTGTATCCCTCACTGGTAAGATCAGACCATAAACTGATCTCACTGGATATTCACATCCCGACCCCACCCCCTGCCCAGAAAACCACAGTGAAAAACTTCTCTAAAGCAAATTTCACACTCCTCAAAACCGAGGTGAAATCCTTCAAAGCCCCTGGGCCTATGGAAAATATGGCCCAGACCGCAGAATCCTTTATAAATGCATTCTATGAACACCTTCAGGAATGCATGGATCATGCAATCCCAAATAAAACCAAGACCCAATCCTCCAAAGGCAGATGTCCTGTCTGGTGGACCCCAGCCATAAACAAACTATACAATAGAAGGAGGAAGCTACTACATGACAGAGCAAAATCCCAAAAAGGGAAGGCATCTCTGATCAGTATTAGCAAAAAACTAAGGGCACTCATAAAATCATCTAAGGCCAGCTTCGAGAGAAAAATTGCACAGGACACTAAGGAAAATCACAAGGATTTCTTTAGTTATGTTAGGAACCTGGGTGGGAATTCCCAGATATGCTCAGAATTAGTCCAAAATGACAAAAAATACACTGAACCCACAGACATTGCCAACATCCTAGCTGACAGGTTCAGCGCAAACTCCCCCCCCCCCTCCCCACCAAAATGGCAAATATCTATTCCAGCAGAGTGCTGCCCCCCTGACATCTCAGATGCTCAAGTAAGAGCCGCCCTCTCCAAAGCAAAAAACACAGCACATCAATGGGACCAGACGGTGTCCCAGGCTGGTTCCTACATGAACTCCAAGAAGAGCTAAACCCAAACATAAAACTACTGTTCAATCTCAGCCTTACTACAGGATATGTACCCAAAGAGTGACGTACAGCAACAGTGGTCCCTCTCCACAAAGGTGGTGCCTCAACGGACCTTGGAAACTATCGCTCCATAAGCCTGACTAGCTTGGTCTGAAAAGCTATGGAAAGGATCATCATGGACCTCATAAATAAAGATATTGGGGACCTACAGACACTGGATCCTACCCAGTTCGGCTTTGTTAAGGGCAGATCCTACCTCTTAAACCTGGTCAACTTCTTTGAAACAGTCACCAAGGTCATTGACGAAGGGAAGGTGGTCCACACAAACTACCTGGACCTTGCAAAAGCCTTCGATACAATACCCCACTTGGGCATTATAGATAAGCTCACCAGCTTAAATATAAACCCCTATGTCACTAGATGGGTTGCAAACTGGCTCAAGGACAGAATCCACATGGTTAGAATTGCTGGAGCCATGTCAGACTCCAAACCAGTTACAAGTGACGTCCCACAAGGCTCAGTCCTGGGACCTCTCTTGTTCGGTATATATTTCTCTGAGGTACAGGCCAACACAGAAGGACTGTGGCTGACCAAGTTCGCAGAGGACTGCAAACTGGGCGCCATAATCGACTCTCCAGCTGACACAAGCATCCTCCAAAAGGGCCTCATAGAAACAGACAACTGGTGCCAGAGCCATGGCCTCAAGCTAAACGCTAAAAAGTGTATAGTCATCCCCTTTGGCAAAAACAAAGTGCCCACAAATTACCACATAGGTGGTAATCCATTAAGTACAGAAGAAGTAATTAGGGACTTGGGGACCCACGTTGATAGCAATCACTCATTTGACAACCACGTGGCCAAAGTGGTTAGAAAAACATTTTATATAGCCCACCTAATCATGAAGGGATTTACATCTAGATTAGGGGAGGTCATCATGCCTCTTTACTCATCCCTCATCAGGCCCATAATTGAGTACAATGCCCCTTTTGGGATGTACCTTACCAAACACCTGCAGCAACTGGAAAGACCCCAAAAGTACCTCACCAAGAGGATCAAAGGGCTCAAACAGATGCCATATGCTGCCCGGTTAAAGAAACTCCAGCTCTACTCAGTGGCATAACGCCTGCTCAGAGGCGACCTGTGCCTGATGTATAAAGCCATGTCCAACCCAGAATTAAGGGACATGCTGCACCTCAAAAAATCCAAATCCCATCGAGCTACACGCTCGAGAGACTTGAACCTCAGCAATGAAATAAATAGGACATGCTGGAGGGACAGATTCATAACCCAGAGGCTCCCTTCACTCTGGAATAAAATCCCAGTCCAGGTTTGGCAGAGTCCCTCACTGACTCTCTTCAAGAGGAATCTTGATGAGTGGATGGGAGATCGTAGGTTTACCCCGGGTATCACTTCTGTGTCACTGTTAGACAGAGGCACAGTATACTAACCTCAAAAAAAGGCATAGCAAAATTAATTTAAAATGGGTGGCGAAAGCCAAACACACTCTGGCTAGGCTTATAAATGCCCTAGGGCAGATAGCCTAGTATGAACCTATGAACCTAAATAGATAACAGCTGAGTTCAACACAGCAATAGTTTATGATTTAGAAGTTTTAAACAGCAGCTTGAGTTTTTTTGTCCAATACACCTAGAGTGTGATTTGCTGAACTACATTATCCCACCAAATACAGTCGCATTGCTGTATAATGTAGCTCAGATAAGAATCCTTACAATTTAAAGTTCAGGGTTATAGTACAGCTGAAAGTCATCATAAAATTCTCTGACCAGATGGACCAGTAATTTAGAGGTCAGGTTGTTCTTTTGATAATAGAGAGCACTTAGGTGCTCTTTAACAAATTAGATACCTAGCCTTATTAGTTACCCATGTTTTTAGCACAGAAAATCTTACAACTCCATTAAATGCTGACCACTCAGCTATCCCTGACTTTTAGGAATGCCCACTTTGACTGAGGTTTTAGTTCTGTTGTTCTTAATACCACCTAAAACTGGTGCTTTTTGGAGGAAAGGTAGTGAATTATTCTTGATAAATAATGACAATAATTATAGACTTCTTAGCATTATTAGCAAACATGCTCTTATTTTGTCTGGGCCTTGAGTTAATAGTGTCAATATCTTAAAAGTATCCCATATTTCCAAGATTCTTTCTGGACTTGTCCCTGATTGGTTGAGAACTATGGTAGTTTTAACTCCACAGGTTACATAGTACATCAAAAGTATGTGATTTACAACCATCCAGTAGTTCAAAATACTAAGGACAATTGATAATAACATATCAAAGCATTCTATAACTATGTCAAGAATCTCAATGGCAACACCCAGATCTGCTCTGAGTTACAACATGATGGCACGAAAATTACAGAACCAACTGATATTGCCAACATCCTGGCAGATAGGTTCAGTGCTAACTTTAACCCCCTCTCACACCCTAAAGGGCCCTTATCTATACAGGAAGAATGCAGAGTCATTGTCATCACATCTATGCAGGTAAAAGCTGCACTCTCTAAAACCAAAAACACAGCATCCATGGGACCGGACAACATCCCAGGCTGTGTTTTATACGAACTTCAGAATGAACTGGCTCCCCACCTAAGCACCATGTTCAATCATAGTCTCACATCAGGCATTGTGCCCACTGAAAGATGCACAGCAACAGTTATCCCACTCCACAAATAGGGAGCCACCACTGTTCCTGGCAACTAACGCCCTATTAGCCTGATGAACCTGGTCTGCAAGGCCATGGAACGTATCATCATGGAACTCATAAGCAAAGACATTGGTAACCTCCAAACTCTGGACCCCACCCATTTTGGGTTTGAGAAAGGCAGATCATGCCTTCTGAACCTGATCAACTTATTTGTGGCAGTCACCAAAGCCGTAGACGAGGGTAAGGTTGTTCACACAGCCTATCTTGACCTCACCAAGGCTTTCAACACCATCCCCCATTCTGGAATTATAGCTAAACTCACCAAACTAGGTATAAATCCCTACGTCACAAGATGAGTTGCCAACTGGCTCACTGACAGAACCCACACTGTAAAAGTTGCAGACTCTGACTCTAACTTCAAACCAGTGACAAGTGGAGTACCACAGGTTTCAGTCCTGGGACCTCTCCGGTTTGGTATCTACTTCTCTGAAGTACAGGCTAACAGAGAAGGCCTCTGGCTAACGAAGGTCACAGATGACTGAAAACTAGGAGCCATAATTTAGTCCCCAAATGATGTGGACATCCTACAGAAGAGCCTCAATGAGACAGATCCCTGGTGTCAGAGGCATGGCCTCAAGCTCAATACCAAAAAGTGCATTGTCATCCCCTTTGGTAAAAACTCTGTACCCATGAACTACCACATAAATGGCAGTCTACTTAACGCTGGGACGCAGGTGGACAGTAGTCTCTCCTTTGATAATCACATCGCCTCAGTAGTCAGGAAATCCTTCTATGTGCCACACCTCATCACAAAAGGGTTCTCATCCAGGAAAAAAAGAGGTCATTGTTCCCCTCTACTCGGCACTCATCAGACCCATTATAGAGCACAACGCTCCTTTTGTAATGTACCTCGCAAGACATCTGCAGCAGCTGGAAAGGCCACAGAAGTACTCACAAAGAGGATTACTGGCCTCAAGCAGATGTCCTACACTGACCGTCCCAAAAAACTCTAGCTTTACTCTGTAGCATATCACCTACTCTGAGGAGTCTCTGCCTAACATATAAAGCTATGTTAAACCCAGAGCTGTTGGACATGCTACACCTAAACAAATCCCATTCCCTCCGAGCTAGATGCTCTAGGGACCTAAACCATGTTGCCACAATAAACAGGACATGCTGGAGGGATTGATTCCTGTCCCAGAGACTTCCTATACTCTGGAACAAGCTACCCATCTATGTCAAGCAAAGTTCCTCATTAGCACTCTTCAAGAAAAATCTTGATGAGTGGATGGGAAATAGGAAATACTCCCCGGGGATCACTTCTGTGGCTCTGCTTGACAGGGGCATAGGAAATTAACTTTCTTGGGTGGCGGAAGCTAGGGAACCTTGTTGGCTAGGATTACTTAGGCCCTTGGGGTGATAGCCTAGTACCTACCTATGAACCTATAAAGGTGATGTGTTTCTGGAAAATATATGCAGATACTAATCAAATGCTGGCCATAATTCTAGATACCTGCAAGCAATCAGCAATTTAAGTATTGCTCAAGAGCAAAGTTTTTAGAACAATTTTGGTAAAATTAACTCCTGATGATTACATTTACAAGCAAAATATGAAACGCAGAACAATACCTAAAATGTATGCATATGTAACTTAATAAAAAAATTAGTTCCATTCTTCTTCAGAGTGTAACAGTTTAGGATAATTTTTTTCCCTAATAAACAGTAACCCGAAAGTGAATTTACTGATACTCTATAATCAATACAACTGATACAAAAATTGAATCAGCCTGAGATACCATAATGAGATTTTACAGACAACAGGAAAGTTGTTTTCCATTCTTACACATGAGCTGATATATACATACCTATCCATCTATATCTATAGGTGTACTTTGATTCACTGAAAAGTCATTTCACTGAATTTCAAAACACTCACACCAAATCGCTGAAAGATCAAATCACTGAAAACTCATTTCACTGAGTCACATTTCACTGAATGTAAGTACTGTTGGGCAAATAAAACGTATATGCCCTTTTCCCCACTGAAGTGTGATCCTGCCGTTAGTATATATAGTTGGGGGGGGTGTTGGGGGCACAACCCCCACATACTTTTGGTTTTATATTGTTAGCTTTCAGTGAAATGAGATTCATAAATATAAAAGCTAAGTAGGTGGGGGGTTATGCCCCCAACACCTCAATGTGGAGGACTATGTTCCCCACCCTCCAACTATATATACATATATATATACTAACTCCAGGATCACACGGCAGTGGGATAAAGGGCATATATGTTTTATTTGCCCAAAAGTACTTACATTCAGTGAAATGTGATTCAGTGAAATACGTTTTTGGTGATTTGAGCAATTTTTTGAGGGTGAATAGAAATTCAGTGAAATTAGTTTTCAGTGAATGAAAGAAGACCCATATATATATATATATATATATATATATATATATATATATATATATATATATATATATACATACATTTATATCTATAGACATGTTCAGATATGTATATATATATATATATATATATATATATATATATATATATATATATATATATATATACATTTATATCTATAGACATGTATAGATATGTATATATATATACATATATATATATATATATATATATATATATATATATATATATATATATATATATATATATATATATATATATATATATATATATATATATATATATATAAAGAGAGAGAGAGAGATGTATACAGTTACACAATAAATTAGCTAGCCTCATCTTAACTCCATACCAGGCCATAGATCTGCAAAAACAAATTTTATTGAATCTGTCATGATTGTCACTGTGTAAGTGACACCCCGACTCCCTGTGCAAAAATGGGATAAAAGGATATGGATGGATTGATGTTATGATGAAAGTATCAATTCAGCAAAAAAGTATCCTTAGAAATTGTGCAGCTTTATTCAGCAGGTTACCTTCAGAAATGCATTTTAACTTATTTTACCAAACAACATTGGATAACTTAATCCTGGTAGTTTAGAACATAGAAACAAACTCAACAAATGATCACACGGACAAAAAAAGATGCTTAAACTAGAGTCATTGAAAAAAAAAAACAGTTTAAACTCTTACAGAAAACAAGTAATAAATGACAAATAGAGAATCGTGCTCTACTGCAACATGACAGTAGCCTTCCAATACCTCCATACTTACTAGTCATATGAACAGCGGTTGTTAAAGGGAACACTGCGGTTTCCATAAATTAAATACTGGGTATAAGAGCTATTAAATATTTAAGCTGCAGTTTTGCTGTCCCTGAAAGTCATGTAAAGGAAGGCCTGAAAAAGTGATATAGTGCTTAGTAATGGCTGGATACAAGAAGTTTTGGTTATTTAAATAGCTGGTCATATCTCGGTGTAATTAATGTAGAAGTTTGGTTATTTAAATAGCTGGTCATATCTAAGTGTAATTAATGTAGAAGAAGCCGAAAACTGTAAGAGGCATTTTTCCAGGGCAATTAATAGCCTTTTCTCTGTGTTTTTATCCCATTCTTTACTAACCGTCGGTCCTCCCTTTGAGCATCCCAGTCATGTCCTGACTTCCAGAGGTAGTCACAGGAAGACATCATTCAGGCAATCCCAAAATGTTTTTACTATATATCCCATACCCATTAACATATTAGCAGCACATGTATGTACAATGCTTGCTCTGATGGGTCACTGAGCATATGCTGTTTTGTACATGCACACTCTTTGGCTAGAGTGCATACTGCATAGTGAGTGTGCACATTCTGAGTCTGTCTGCTCCCTTACAGTATTGCATCAGGCTAAGCTGCTGCCATCTCTCCAGGGTAGGTGAGTTGGTGACAGGTGATTATACCCACCCTTTTTGCCGGTTCCTGTGCATGCAGGGCACTAATCAATCGTCAGCATCAGAAGCAGAACAATATCCATCAGTGCCAGGTACTGTTAGCAGCACTTATGAGGCATTAGACTGAGTGTCCTTATTAATTATGACTGAGATTATTGTAAACCACTTACAACATGCAGCCCAGAACACAGTGAGCACAAGAGTAATAGGCAGCTTGCTGCCTCTTTTCATGTGCTATGGATCAGATGATGTATTGGTCTATCCTGCTGTAATAAAAGTGACTGAGTAATGTGTAGAAACAGGTTGAGGGTCGTAGATGGCCGTGGTTACTGCTAATGAGGGTGCTTATAGGCAACATTAGAAATGTTACCACTGATTTAACTTGAAATGGGTTAGAAGAGGTCCTTAACTTATGGTGTTTGATTCTATTTTTAGTTGTGATGCAAAACAAACTTTGATTTTTCTGTATATGATTCTGGTATTTGAAATGAGTCTCCTGAAACTTAGAATTCAAGTCTTTCATGTATACACTCTGGGTGTGTGGGCAGAAGAACTCTGTTGAAATGCTTAATTCCATCTGCAAGTTGTAGTATTTTTTGAAGAAATATACATGGAGAACAAGTCTGTAGTCTGAAGCCATTTTATTAAAAGCTACAAAAGAATGTCATGCCATGAAAACCACCTTTTATATAAGAGCAAGGGTTACTTTTTTAGAGTCTCTGTACTTGCATGCACAGTTCTGTAGGCCTCATTACCTGTCTTGTAGAATAGACATACCTTGTTATCTTACTAGGGAATCTAATATTTCAGTTTTTGTTCTGTAATAAATATTGGATGAGGTGGTTAATTGAGCAATAGCACATGGGCAATCCATGCATTGATTCAGCACTTCTGCCAAATCGTTTTTCTTACAAGTCACACTTTCTTAGCTTAGAAAATGATTCAAGAGGTTATACAACTTTACCTTTTTCTGCTTGTCTAACATTCTCTTCCACAAAATCATGTAGTTAAGTTGAGAAACAAATTCATTATCCACAGCTGCCATGTCAGTAGATTGATTGTCCAGTATATTTATGAAGGAATTATTTTTCTTAGAAGTGTCAACGTCTATAACTAAAGCATCTAGCTCTTAAATGGTCAAAATGCCTCTTAAATGAAATCTCCACAAATTAGTTCCTTGAATTCTGGAAAAAACTGGAGCAGTCATTCCCATGCTTATTTGTTAACTTTGTTGTCACTTGTATATAACTTGTTTGTACATATATCAAAAAGTTCATCTATTTCTTTCATTGTGATTTTTTTTTCTTGTGGTAATATAAATATGTTTGATTATGATCAAATTAGTACTAACATGTTTTGAGAGTGTCACTTGGTATTGCTACTTGCTATTTGTCACCTATGTAATCCATAATTTTTTATGTAACTGGAGATTTTCTCCTCGGGTATCCACTGAAAACAGACCTCTGGCCCAGCTGGACCAACCTGGTTAACAAATGGCAATAAATAAATAAATAAATAAATAAATAAATAAATAAACCTGTTAGGTGGGCTACCCCACAGATCATTTTCAGCAATTACTTGTGAGAGTTAGTACTTTACAAGTTTCAACAAGTAGTTGCTTTGTTTGTGTACAGTTCAAAGAGTTACAGTTCGTTTGTAGAACAACAATGAAATGGCATGTGAGAGACACATTTAATTAATAATGACATTGATAGCTTACAGTTTAGAGGGTGCAGGATATATGGGTTTATAAAAAGAAGAGATAAAATACATTAAAGAAGGAGTAGAAGCATTGTTTTCATATGTACAACACATATCAAACAGCTGTACTAATGCAGCTTAGAAACAGCATAGTGTTAAGTTGTGCACATATAAGCCAGCTGTTATATGCCTGATTTAGCCATTGCCAGAAGGTTGGTGCTTTTATGCATTACTAGGAAATTGAAGTGGCACCTTTTTGAATGTAGTTAATTCTAGTTATTAATAACAAAGTATACATATAATGTTATAATAAAGTAATTCCTGGAATCTATTTATGACCTTTCTCGGATTCATTTAATCTTCTTCATTGAAGGTACTGTGATTAGCATATGAGTCATGCTATGACTTTTTTTTTTTTTGAAGCACTGTTTTATTTAAACAGTAGCACTATACATCAGTTTCATCAGGTCCAGTATAGTTCAGGTATGTCTACTCATAAACAATTCTACCAAAGTTTGCACAACAGTACAATCTAAAGTTTGCCTATATTATAAAAGAAAAGTGAACTATTTTCTTTTGATTCCAACAAAGTATTCAATCATTTCTTCAAAACTGCGTTGACAGTTTATATGAATTTATCAACTAAACCACTGGTTGCCGAGTATGGAAGTATACCAGTTGAATGCATACTTACATTTTGAGCTGCAGTATGCAATGGACAGTGCACTCATCTTTTGTAAAGAAGGCTGTGGGTTCTATCCCACACGGGTAGATATATTGCTGACACTGTAGTTCAGTATGGGGGCTGTTGTTGTACTGCTGAGTGTGTTGTTCTTCAAAATAAATATTAAACCAAAGTATCATCTGCCTAGGTTGGTGGGATGTAAACCATGTCACAGCACCTATTGAAAAGAACAGTCAAGTTCCCCAGTGCCCTGTTCAAATTTTCCCTAGTAGTATAAATATCACTTTGGGTCTCCCTGAAATGTGACTACTAGCCTAATGGTACTAATACAGTCAACAAAGAATAACACACACTTCTCTTTAGCATATGTTCTAAGTATTCATTCTGCAACCTTACAGACATTTAGATTTTTTTATCTTAACTGTCACTCCATCGTTTTGCATTCTTTGCAGTATTCTATACAACCAACTGAGAAATTCAGTTAATATCTTCCAGTAATCCAATCAATGACTATTCACATGACTGAATACGGTTCATTTTTCTTTGAAATATAGAGCATATTGAATACAAAGAATATGGTAATCAGTTATAGAAGAACAAACCTTTGTGTGTTTTAATCTTCACATATTATTTCGAATTGTCATCATGTTATACATTTGGATAAGCAGTGATTACATCTGTAGAAGGTTAGACCCATCTCTTGCCATGAATACTAGCTTTTCTACTTTAGGAAGAGATGTAACATTATGTAGTGTTTATTAGTTCAGTAACTGTTTAATAATGCATTTTAAGTTTATATGAAACACTTTGCCTCACAAACATATTTTTTTTTCTTTCTCGTATTTAAAACCAATTTCTTCAGCTGGTTCCCTTTGCACAAAACAGGCATGCCACCTTTTATGACAAGTAGGAGCAAACTGTCTTTGTTTTTCACAGCATACTTGTCTCACCATTTAACACAACACAGGAAAGATATCCGGCTTACATCTTAAATTCACAGAAGGATTCTACAAGCATTTATTCGGAAATAATGCAAGAAAGACTTTTTCAGTCAAAAACATATTGTGAAACGTTCATCACTCCTTATGTTTTGCCTTTTACCATTTGTAGTGAAGGTTGAAACAACTGATTCTTTTCCTTTTTCATTACTTATTTAAAACATTTACATTTTAGTTTCATTTTCGTATGTCCACGCTGGTGCAGCGGTAGCGTTGTTGCCTCACAGCAAGAGGTTCTCCCGTTTGATGCTTGGGTTAGGATTGCCTTCTGTGTGGAGTCTGCATGTCCTCCCCGCAGTTGAGTGGGCGTTCGAAAGACATGCGTTGAATGGGCGTGCCTTCGTTGAAGATTGGGCATCAGGCTGGCAACTCGACACCATAAAAAAAAAACAACTGCCAATCATTAGCGGACCGAGGTTCCGCTGTGGTGACCCCTAACCGGGAAAAGCCGAAAGACAAACAACAACAACATTTTGGTTTCATTTTCAAGATTTTCATTCCTTCCATACAAAATTAATATTTTTTTTTTGAAAACTGCAACTTTTAATCTTCTGTAGTAACTGCATTTTACTATGATGTGATCTTTTTAAGTGCCATACATATAATGTTTGTGATATTTAGCCTCTTTATTAATGCAAACATGTAGACATGACTTTTGCTGTTAAATTGATAGCAAAATGGTTTTGTTTTTGCATGATTTGCTTGTATTTTGCCTTTGTGTGTTGCACCTATATTTATTTTGTGCTTCAGCAAATATTGTTGATCTCTGTCTGTAGTTTCTATGCTTAAAATGTTTTGTATGCTTTTGGAAACATTAAGTTTGTTTACAAAGGTAATTTTCTCTGTCAGGGTTCAGTGTATCACCCATAAACCTAAGTGATCCATCCAGATCTGCACCAATTTACAGTGCAAAGCACACTGTTTCAGTCCAACTGTTTGCTATATCATCATTGTATCATTCCTTTTTTTTTTCTGAAGTCACCAGTGAGATAGGCTAAAAATGCAAGTTTCCTTTTAAACATTTAAGGATTTGTTTGTAAGTTGTATCTTTTCTTTTCTGAACAAGGTTTCTAATGGTTTCCACTTCAAATATATCATACAGACACCAATCTTACATCATACCTATTAAGTCTACTGATGAAAGGAAAAAGATCTACTATTAACTAGTGCATTTTTTCTGTGGCTTATAAGGTCATTTAAAATGTTTAATCAAAACCCATTAACTGATAAGCTGCTGGACTATTGTTTCTCTGCAGAGGGAACCATAAGGTTCAGCAGTTATGTTTGTTAGAAATTGTTAGACATTACACAACTGAATTCTTCCTCTGAAACTGGAAACCTCACTGAATATGTTCCGTAGAATCACATTTAGGCCTATTCCTCTTTTTACTATACTTAGCCTTCCATGAGACTTGACTCACATGAACATAACCATGTATGGACGTGTCATTGCATTAACCACAGGTCATACACCACTACCATGATCTAAACATATATTTGTAAAATCACTTTCCATTAGTTTGTAACTGTATTATTACCAACAAACTGAATCCTAATGTCAACAACTATGTTTTTTGGCACTGTGAAAAGGATTGCTAAAATTGCAGCTCCCTGCATTATTGACACCATTGGAACTTTGATGTCCTTTAGAAGACAACAAAGATATCTAGGTGTACCTTTGGATAAAATTCTTTACTTTCATAATCCTTTGGAACACATAACATCTGAGGTAGTACATCAAATAAAGATAGCCTACAGTATTCCATATTTACTCACAACTGAAGTTCATAGGGTAGTAGCCATGCATGTTTTAATTCCTAGTTAAGAATATGTCTTACCCATCATAGCAGCTGACCGTGGGCAGAATGTTGCCTTATTGCAAACTACCCAGATTAAAATTTTCAGATTTATTCAACTCTTTAACTCAACAGAATGTCAGTGTCATTCTGTACAAAGACCCTAGTTGAATGCATAATTACATTTTGTACAACAGACTATTAATTCTGTCATTGTCAATGGTGCAACAGGCAGCACACTTGCTTATAGTTCAGAAGGCTGTGGGTTCTATTCCCACACCAGCTAGATGGATTGTTGATACTACAGTGCAGTATAAAAGGGGTGCTGCACTACTGAGTGGGCTGTCCTCTAGCCATCTGCTGGGGGAAATGTAAGTGTATGCAAATGTTCTGAATGTATCTATTGAAAAGAGGAGGGAAGTTTTCCAGTGCCCTGGCCAAATTTCACCTGGTAGTACATTGTCAACTGATTGAAAGAATGTATGAATGCCAGCTTCTTTACCTGCCACAAGTAGAGTCACATATTTGTTCTACAATCTACTATTTAAAATAAGATATCACCCACCCCTTGAAAATTAGTCAACTGTTCATGATTTAACAAACTCTGTTTAAAACAATACCACTCTCAGACAGAATAGATCACATTTTAGACTGGATGCCTGTGAACAAAATCTTTCGGCAAACTGGCCTCTACCTCTAGGAACATGCTAGCAAAGGAAATTGCTACAACAGATACTTTTTTCACAGTTCAAGAAAAAATAATGACATCACATTCGTTTCCAAAAATAAGTGTGCCAGTGATATGGGATAGTGTGATTTTCTGCTTTGCTGCTCTGATTACTTAATACAACACCCATTCTCTCAAGACTAATGCTCATGAGAAGTAATAAGTGGTGAACTGCTAAGTTTCTGAGTTTTGTCAGTGATACACTGTTTTGGTCTTAAGTGTGAACTAGGACTGCCTGTCTACACCTTGTATTATCTTGCTGCTTTTATTATAGTTCTGATATCATGCATGGTATTATGTATACCTTGTCATCAATGTATTACATATTCTGTCCTGCTGTTATACATGATAATAATACCAGTTATGCTTCTATCTACAGTACCTACTTAATGCCTTCGCTATATGGCCTGGGTAGTGGCTAGATATGGTCTTGCACTAGCTTACTAACCCATTTAGACAATAAATAAATAAAAGAAACCAAATCGGTATATGCTTATAACACTAAGATATTTTATCATGTGCTTTTTTGTATGATTGCCATTTGTCACAAAATGTTGCTCAACTCTCTCCCTCTGTCTCTCTCTCTCTCTCTCTCCTTCTCTCCATGTGCAGGCAGGCATACAGCTCTCTGGCTGGCTTATGCTTCACATGTCTATCCAAAGGAGTAATATCTATTATTTCTGCAATTTACTTTCACATTAAAAACCTTAGAGTAACTTTTCTTCTTGTTTGTGGTATACTTCAAAGAAAGACCAAGAGATAATGGAAGTATATACTTTGGAGCCTGAACATCATGTGTATGTCTAACCATGTTTTTGTACCACTTTTCCAGCTTACTCATATAGAAACATTGCATTTTTACACAGATTAGTACTCTACAAAGATCTTAGGTAAAACAAATGTCATCCCTGTTCAAAAATTCTGGACGTTCATGGTATAGGCCTTGGGTGACATTGGGGAGGAATCTTACTTACGTTCCTTCATTCTGTTTGCAGGTGTTAAGCAAAGGGAACATTAAGCTCCATTGTAAGGATTTAGCCTCCTGAAATGAACATCCCAGATTTGAGGATTCAGTTCCTTTTAATATGCACGTCCAGTAAGGGAAGGAATGGGAAACATACTTGCCTTATTGCCCTGTGTGCAGCATGAGTAAAGAGAAATATGTCATAAGTTCATAGGTAAATATTAGGCTAGCTGCCCCTGTGAGTCATTTAAAACCTAGCCAATGTCCCTTTTGAAGCCTGAATTAACTTATTCCATTTGGATATAAATTGGCCTTACCCATCTTATGGTCAACAATTATATAACCCCTAATGACAATAACTAGGATCATAGTATAGAAAATTTAAGGGGATCCATGCATGAGTAAGATGTGGGTGTTTCAGTTGCTGTATGTGTCTGGATAGATACATGCCTAAAGGGCATTATATTCAATAATTGGCCTAATGAGTGTTGAGTAAAGGGGGGAAAGACATCCCAAGATGTAAACATAATCCCTTAGTTTATAAGCTTAGTAATATAGGACTTTCGTACAAAAAATGAACACATGCTTATCAAAATTTAGGTCACTCTCCACATAAGTCAACGTCACAGAGGATACAATAATGCATTCTTTCAGCGTTATTTTCAGTTCACGGACAAACTCTTTAACAGATAAAAAATGAAAGAAAGAAAAAAAAAATTATTAAATTATGAAAATGTTATTTTTGTCTTCATTTACCAAATAAAGATACTTAAATCCTATATCGTTCTTCACTTTTGCATACCCTGCATGCAGAATGGGAGGCACCTATTTTGCACAGGAATTTATTCATTTCATTAAAGTTAGATGTAGTTCTTTTATCCAACATAATTACCATATCCTATGAAAAAAAGAAAATGAATATAGATTAAGGTAACATAATCATGTTAATGATATTCAATTTTCTGAGCAAAGTAATAGAAATATTTTATAGATAAGCTAGTAGAGTACTTAGCTCTTTTTTCTTTTTTAATTTAAACATATTAATTAAAGTAATTTGAACAAAATATGACAAAACATTTATTCCTAAAATGTATTATAAAACTATTGGAATTCAAGAAATACATTTTAAATGAATCTCTGTAGGAAATGCATTATTTTTTTCACATTTATCATATTAATGCATTTAGTATATTCTTTAAACATTTCAGTTGCTTAAAAGAAAGACATTGGACCAGCTTCCTGAATGCCTGCACTTAGTGTTGCTTCTGTGTGCACAATGTGCACACATTAGCTCAGCATTTTGTATTCATTAAACACCTCTGCACTTCATGCATGGCCTCAAAACATGGGTAAGTGGTACAATATCCTAATGAAGGCATAAGTAGCTGTATTACATGCTAATTAATCAGTCCAACATGGCAGAGCTATTCAAAATCTATAAAGTGAGCATGTTCCCTTTTGCCTTGAAATCATAAACTCTTTGGAATGCAGGCAGAGGGAGTTACTGCTATCTTGATTAAACTGTATGTGCAACAGGCTTTAATCCAATGTGCTGCTCCTGCCAGACCTCAGCCAACAAGGGAAAGGGTGGTCAGACCCTCTCTGACTTATCATGGACTGCATGTTACAGAAATTGTAAACAGATACAGGGTAGACAAGGAATCAATAGAGGAAATAAGCAACCTCTGCTGCCCTCACCTGAAATTGCAGGGAAATCATGTAGATCCCATCCCATTGGAAATACAGATATGTGTAGTATTATGAATACAAAGCTACATAGACTTTTTAGAGACCCAGAGGGGATATATTAGGGGCGTCACAGCCCACAGCTTCTAGAATCTTACATCATTTTCTAAATGGAATGCTACAACATGTAAGGGATCATATGTGCTTCCCACACACCCCAGAGGAGAAATCCAAAACTATGCAACAATTTTGTGCAATAGCATACTTTCCTGATGATTTGGGGGCCATAGACTGCAAACACTTAGAAGTAAAAGCCTGACCCACTGAACAGCAAAGGAAGTACATTGACAGGAAAGGTTCCACTCCATTAACTATCAGGTTGTCTATAATGTCCAATGGATTACCTACATTGTCTGTGCAGATAACCCTGGCAGTTTCCAAGACTCACGCATATGGTATACCTGTGAGATGTACACAAGGTTTTCTAGGTGTAACTTTCCATGTGGGCATCTAGTGGGAAATGCAGGTTATAATAGGCATAAGAAACCCATACAACCCCCACAAGGATGCCCATGCTCAAACTAGGAATATGAAGGAACATTTATTTGACTTGCCCAAATCAAGATTCCATATCAGGAGGTGCACTGCAGTACAGCCAAGCCTTGTCTGCATAAATACTCAGAATCTGTGCCATGTTATAAATATAATTCTCAGAAAACAGCTTCAAGAAGGACAAGGCCCTGGACCACATCTCCCAGCACCACAAGTAGAGTCAGAAGCTCTGGTTGCTTCAGATGAAGAATCTGAAGAAGAACCATCAGGTACAGATATAGGCCTGTACAATATGCCATAGCTCTGACCAAGAGGGAGGCAATGGGTAGCACACACAATAATAACATAACTGAAAAACTAAGCTGCTAAGCACATACAGATATTAAAAATGATGCCTGCCAAAGTCCTCAGCATTTACTTAACCATGTAATGGTTGTGTCCTGTCAGCATTAGAGAAAGTCACCCTCCAAGAACACATCTTATAGCTGCATTATTATCCAAGGTAAGTTGAATATGGAAAACAAATTCTCAGTGATTACTTTAATATGTAAAAATGTATCTGTCAATAAGATAAAAATTTCTCAATTCTACAGTAATATCAGTAAGTCACGTATGAATAATAAAATATCCAAATATGATTGTGCCCAATACTGTGCATCACACGTGACATTTAGCCAAAGTAGATAACCCAGTAGAGAACAGGTCAATGTTAGTCATCATTTGCACAAGTTTAAGAGCAAGCAACAATTCATAACTAGTAAGACTGAGTTACTAAGAATAATACAACCAATAAAATTACGGTCAACAAGTACATAATAAATACTTTACAACTGAACAGGAAAAATAAATATTAATGAAACATTTTTTGCAATATATATATGAACAAAGCAAGTATCTAATTAAGTAAGCATTAGCTATCCATTTTGTGCATCAGTCATAGGTAACTCAAAGTCACAAAGAAATGTGCAAAGGGCAGGGCGCAGTCATCATTACTTGCACAGGGTGGGGGTCACAGGAGAGTAAGCCTGATATTAATGAAGTGAGTGTGTGAGCGCGCGCGCGCGTGCGTGTGTGTGTGTGTGTGTGTGTGTGTGTGTGTGTGTGTGTGTGTGTGTGTGTGTGAGTAAGAAACCAGTTTTTTAAAGTGTATACAATTCTCATGGCTGGTAACAAAAGATTGCTACCAGGCAATAGGTATTGTTTAGATAACAGGTGTGAATGTGATATAATATGGGCAAGATACGAAAAAAGAAATGCCAAAAGGACAAAGTACCTCCAAACAAAGCAAATAGGAACCTCTCTGAGTCTGATGAAGCGTTCTTGGGAACTTTGTGTAAATAAACTGAGTTTTAAATCATTGGTCTGCTTCAGTTGTCGTGGTGTACCTCCTTTCTTTACTTTGGTTAATAATATGGGCAAGATGATCTTTAAAGTGCGAGTATCTGCATGAACGTAAAACATCTTGCTAGCACTACATCCTTGTATCAAAGACAGGCATAAGACATGCATAGTAGATTAATAAGTTTACTGTCATCACCCCCCTGTCCATGAGAGCTATCTCTGTTAAGATGGCCCTGGTTAGAAGTTAGAGTGCTACCTGAACATGAATGGTGCCTGCTGGATAAGCTGAATTACAATGACATCCACGACCACAACCACTTGGTCTACCATGTCTGGGTGTGGACACTTGAACTGCAGATGATGAATTGGAAGTAGTACCACTAACACCTGAAGATGTACTTCCTCTATGGCCATGTCAATGCTGGCCCTGCACACTGCCTAGCAGATGTTCCATTACAGACACAGCTTAATCCAGTGTGTCATTCATCCTGTCCAAGGAGTCACCCATGCAGTTCAGCAAGTCCCACATATCAGTATGTACATTTAGTACTCGTATTATCTCATCTGAGGTCCTTGTGGAACATGCCTGTGCCTGAGAGATGGCCCTACACTTACATTACATGGAACCTACTAACACACCAATGACTACTGCGAACAACAGGCCTCCTCCAAGCACCTCTAACAATACCCCTGTATGGTACCTCATCCTCACAGTGGCTACGGGGAGACTCAGACAGGTCTGCAACTGGGGGAACTTGATATGGTTGACACCATATGATCGAATTCTTAAAACTTCAAATCTTTTAACAGGGATCTCTGTACAGTGCGGAAGGGGAAGATTTCCCTATTCTGCACTGCAGTGCGATCTTGGAGTTGGCATATTTAATTAGTGGGGGGTGTGGGGGGTGCAGGGGGGCTTGCCCCCCCTGCTTAGAGCATTTAAATGGTTTGTTTTTTAGGTTGCTGTGTTTTATTACATTTTTGATGTTTCAAAACTTTGATTATATGCCCCAGGATTCAGCAAGCTCTGCATGGCATGCAAGAATAGTGCAAGAGCTGCTGCATGCAATATGGCCGACGAGCAATCCAAGAACGAGCTCCCGGGACGTGCATAAGCATTCCTACACTATTCCTGCATGAACACAGCTGTTGTATACTAATTACCCTATTTCCTGGTGAAAACCATGCAAATGAGGTGAATTAGCGCTCCAGGAAGCAGGCAGGCATCTTTGCAGGAATAGTGTAACCTGCAGAAATGTATTCGGTTACTAACCAAATCCATTTCTGTAAATTACAAAACAGAGGCATGACAGCTCCAAAGAAAGCATGTATTCAATGTAGTAGGCATGTCATTGGCCAACTATATGGCCACTAGCATGGGAAATAGTTGCAAAATTATAAAAAATATTTTTTATTTTTTGGCTGATTTCAGACGTTTAAGCATAGGGCAGTGGTGCGCAAACAGGATCAGCCCGAAAATAAGAAAAAAATTGGAAATAAGCTTTTAAACCCAAATCAGCATTTTGCAATGATAGTCAATGGCATGCATAAGACAACAATACCAGGGAAGAGTAGTTGCTAAGGGGGTAGTCTCAGTGTGAGTGTGGTAACTATGAATTAGCATTCTATTTTATGCAAATGAGGGGACTGATACTGAATCACAGATTTCCTCTCAGTGTTAGCTTGCACCCAACCATGTAGGTGCAGCAATACCATGGTAGAAGTATAAGAGGTAGATGACCTCATAAGGGGGAGTGTCATCCATGCTGTAAACTTATTGGAGCTCTGTGGCCTGTGTTTGCCCTTAGCTAAGCACAGCTAAGGAAGGGGGTGTGTCTGAGGCTACCTAGCAGTGTTTACATTGCCTAAAATGGTGTGCGCGCCACGCACCAAATTTTAAATAAACAAAAAAAAAAAACAGGAAATAGCAACTATGTTCACATCTGAGCACTGGGTATGTGCGATGCACCTTGGGGCTTAAACAGGAAGGCAATGGGAAGGGAAAATAGCAGTAAAAAGGCAATCAAGGAGAACTAGCATAGCTAGCAGGTGAAATGTATCAGAATCAGCCAATTACACATGCAGCAGCTCAGCCCAGCCCAGCCCACTACTATAAACTATGCAAACACCATTCCCTCTGGTTTTTCCCACAAACTCTATACCACCGGTGTACACAGATGGGAAAATTTGACCTGACAAAACTAACAAAATGTTAGGGGCTGCTGTTGCTCTCATACATCAATGTGTGGAAGAGATTGAGGGTGGTGAGGATGTGAATGCTGAAGACCAACCCACAGTGAGGAAGAGAAGAGTGTACAGACCCAAGGTAACCATCTATTAGGGGCTACATGAGCTGGAGATAGTGGAGCACTATAGGGTGGACAGGGCATTCTACAGCAAATTGCTGAGCTGTGGCGGCCAAGTCTCACACACACAACCAACAGAGGGGATCCCATCCCAGTGGATACCAAGGTATGTGTAGGGTTAAGAATACTAGCTGCAGGTACCTTTCAAAGCCCAATTGAGGATATCATGGGGATCTCACAGGCATGTGCATCCAGGGTACTCCACCAGTTCCTGGATGCCATGTCAGTACATGCCAGTGAGCACATATATTTCCTCAACACCCATGTGGCGTTGACCAGCAATACACATCTCTTCCACCAAATAGCAGAATACCCTGAGATAGTGGGTGCTATAGACTGCATGCACATGCACATCAAAGCACCACCCAGTGAGCGGGGTAGGGTCTACATAAACCGCAAGGGCTTCCCCTCCATCCACTGCCAGTTCATGTGTGATGCACAGGGCATTATCTTGAATGCGTGTACTGGTATCACTGGAAGCTATCACAACTCCCACATCTGGCATATGACACAGCTGTACCAGAAATTTGCCAGTGGGGACATCCCATACAGCCACCTAGTGGGGGATGCTGGTTATGCACTGGAGCCATGGCTGATGACACCCATCAGAAATGCACACACCCCCGAACAAGAACTCCATAATGAGACACATGCACAAACCAGAATCATAATAGAGCATGTGTTTGGGATGCTCAAGTCATGGTTCAGGTGCCCGGACATATCCGGTGGAGCCTTGCAGTACTCTCCAGCTATGTGTACACAAATTATCAATGTATGTGCCATGCTACACAATATGATCCTGCAGAAACAGCTGCAGCAGGAACAGCATGGGGGAGGGCCACACAGCCCTCCACCATTACCAAGGCCATCACAGGCACAAAGGGACTCAAAGGAGGAACAACCTGAGCCTGCCCATGTGGGCAGAAGGAGGTGTGCCCAGTATGCCCAGGCTTTGGAAAAGAGAAAATGCATAGCACATACACACTTGACACGGTAGAGACCCAGGGAATGACACCTCTCTCTGACTTGCACATACAGTAAAAGAGATGCTAAATGTAAAACTACCTGTGCTTTGCCATGTATAGGGAGTGTACTATGTACATCTGACATAGTCAGCCCTCCAGCACCATCCTCAATACTGGCACAGCCACAAGGTAAGTCACTCTTCCTATCAATTGCTGAATGGAGTAGTATGTTCTGCTAGTTGTATCTATGGTATGAATGTGAGCATGCAATGGAATCGGTTGGCTGAATGGGATGGCAGCAGATAGTGGACACCTATACGGCCCGCATGAAATCCATAGCAAATACTGGTGTCAACAAAGTAGGCAGTACTAGACAAGGTGACAAATCCCACTGCAGTACATGTGGTGGCCCAAATGTGTGTCCATAGGACACATACATGCATGTTAGTGATGCTCACATACCCAACACCAGCCTCAGCCAAGAGGACAGGTGTAGATGATCATAAAGAAAGGCTGGGCTAAGGCCTCCAATTGATGGCAATGGTTAACAGCCCTCCTCCAGACCTACACAGACAGACTACAACAGGTCTGGCAGTTGTATGTTAGTTCTGAAGTGTAAAAAGTCTGAAACTGAAATGTAGGTCAATAAAACCTAAGATCTGTACTCTAGTCTGCATAATAGGTCAAAATACAAAGCGAAATTGAAGTCAACAGAGTACCTGAAATACCAGTACAGTCATAGCAAGTGTTTACAGTTGTCAGGTGTGCCCCCCACCCATCATATATAGAAATGCAGTAACATGTACTTGTGGGTTTAATAACAGTGGAGCACAGATTACCTGACCTGGCCCAATTTACAGGATAGATTCTTGCATGTGTACAATATGCAGCAGTCTGTGTGTTAGGTTGTTGTGTGTTCTATATTGTGTGGAAGTGGTCAGCATGTAGGCATGGAGGGTTGTGTCTTGGTGGCCTGTGGCCTGTACTGTTGATGACAGGGCCATATTCTGACAACTGCAGTGCCAACCACAATGCATCCCAGCAATACCCATGTCAGCAGTCGTCCATACTCACTGTCCAGATGTCAATATCTGTCACCATCTGAAAGGTGGACATGCCATGAATGTGGGCACAGACATACATACAGTACACAGGTGGAAGTACCCTAGACAGAGTACATAAAATGTAACTGTCAACTGCACACAACTTTGGAATTGTACATACAGGTGAGCAGCACATTAGTTGTCTGTGTTGTATGGAATACTGATGTAGTCAATCACTGGCAGACCACAAAAGGCACAGTTATGAAGTAATGAGAGACTGCTTATGTCCCCACATAAGGTAGCATAAGGGGAACGTCCCAGATATATATGTGAGTCAGCTGCAAGAAGCTTCCATATCACACATGCACTCAGCTCACCCCACCATCAGCCACAGGTTTATCACAGGTCATATCCCTGCTGTTGGGAATGAGTACAGTATGACCCCCACTTCTGTATGGGAATACCCACAGAATGCAGCATGCTGAAGAGGTGTCCCATGCAGATGTGTCCCTATCTGTAAGCAGCACCCTGCCAGCATGTAGACCAATGGATTAATATGGACAGGAACTATTGCCATTAACACCTCACACAATTACCCTGTCACCCCAGTGGAATCCAGTGGCTCTCAGCCTGGGAATGTAGGAGTGACAGAATGCATTGGCTTGCTACAGATAGCCTGCATCACTACCAAATGCCCTGCAGTCCTCTGTCAAAGGTCTGTGCCTCACCCGTACTGCCAATGTATGTTATCTCATGGGGTCCCAACTAACAATATACCACAGTTCACAGAACACAAATGCAAGGCCATGTTGATAAATCCCAGTAGCATGCCCACCATGTCCTACTGCATGAGCTGTGGACCAACCCCTAAATACTGCTGGGATGAAGGGACAACTATAGGGATACTTCTCAGATATTGTTCGCATAACGTTAGGAAGAGGATAGAATAGCAGAGTGGGTGAGTGTAGAAGTGTGGATGTCATGGAGTGTATGAAGTCTGAAACTCTGATATGTGCCCATACTATCCCTGCCTGCAAACCCAGTAATGGGTGGCTACAAACCTGCTCGCAAACCACAATGTGAAGGGGAACTGACCAGGTATATAATCCATGCCTCTGGGTAATGTGGGTGAATCTGCATAGCTGAGAGGTATGACCACAACAGGAAATGGCCATTCTGTTACATCGATATATGTACAAGCAGGGTTTCCTCAGCCATCACAGTACCAAGGTGATGGGCCATTTACACAGACCCATCAGCAAGTGTCTTTAGCTACCCCTCCAAAATGGCATGAGTGTGCAATAATATATAGGCTGCAGACCACAATACTGGACACAGCTTCATTCATCTTGTATTTCCCAGGAAATAACTGTGAGCAAGTAAGTACATCTGTCAGTAATTGATGACATGATACAACACAGTGTAAAACAGTACATATGTCTGAATATCTCTGCTAACACCAACCATGTAACACAAGCAGCACAGACACAATAGTTACAGTATCCACTATCTTTCGCCCATTGTGGCTCCATATTGTCAGCCTATCTACAGATATCCTGCAGAAATAGGCTGCTAGTTGTAGGTGTCGAACACCAAATCCTGGACTGGAGTACAATCTACCTGGAATGGATTCACACACTCAATACAGAAGGTCATAATGGGCATGCTCCTACTAGAGAAATGAAGCCCGTATCTGACAACAACACTGGACTATACATATCTGTCAGTCGCAGATGTCTGTGCACACACACCACATTGCACACCATTCATGCTTTGGACACACGTTGGATAGGAATACTCACACATATCCATGGCCAGCACACTATAATATGTCAAACATACACACACACAGATGTAGGGAAGAGAGAGAGAGACAGAGTGACAGAGAGATTTCCATCATGAGTCCTGTCCCACCCACCACATATCCAATTTTGCAATATCACATGATGTGCCAATGTCAATCACTGTAGACATTGCTTTTGGTAGTCCTCAACCCTATAGGGTCTGTGGTGCTTGTCATAACTGTGTAACATGATAGTACAAATCAGTATTCATCTAGTATTTGTATACCTAGTCCTGTCAAATGTAAAGTTGCGTGTGACTGAGTGTTGTGTGTGTGTGTGCTTCCAGAGGAATGGTTTATGGCCCATTCATACACACTGCACTTCCCATTGCACATGTTAGCACTCATGCTGATGTCAGTCACCTTGAAATAACCTTCTGGCCAAACCTCAACCCCATAAGCTCCATGGTGCTTGCGATAACTGTTTAATGCTACAGTGTAACATGCTAGTTTGGTAGGAGTTCTAATCCCAGACATGGCAACTGTGAAACTCTGTGTGTGTAAATGAATGATTTTGAGGCCATTCATAGTTATTACACCTCCCATTGCCCTACTTTAGCAAGCCTGCTGATGTCAGTCACTTTGAAATAACCCTCTGGACAAGAGCCAGCGATATAAGCTCTGTGGTGCTTGTGATATCTGTGTAATGCTGTAATGTAACATACTAGTTAGGTAGGAATTCTAATCCCAGACATGGAAACTGTGTGTGTGTGTGTGTGTGTGTGTGTGTGTGTGTGTGTGTGTGTGTGTGTGTGTGTGTGTGTGTGTGTGTGTGTGTGTGTGTGTCCTTGATAATACCTGGTATTATGGACGTTCACACTTACTACTCTCCCCTTACCCCTCTTTTAGCACTGCTGCTGATGTTAATCACCTTCAAAGATACCTGTGGAGAGCTCTCCAACATGTAAGCTCTGTGGAGCGTGCCATAAATTCAGAGCAATGTAGTAGCAGGAACTACACAGTTATGAGTTTGAATCTCATCCGTGGCAAGTGGTTGTGTGTGTATGTATATACCTCAAAGATTTTGGACCCATTTACACCCAGTACACATCTCAGAGCCTGACTTTAGAAGTCCTGTAGATATCATCCACTTTAGAAGTACCTGTTGCCAAGCCTAAACCATGTCAGGTCAGTGGTGCATGAGGTAAATGCATAACATAATAGACCGTACTGATTCCTAGATAGAGATTTGACCCTCACTCCTGGCAAATGTAAATCTGCACCTAGGGTAAAATTATTTTTGGGATCTCTCACCCACTACATCACCCAATGCTAGTATCTACAAGAGCCAGTGATGTTCCTCACCTTAGTAGAACCTTGGAACAACATTGATCCTCTATGTTCAGTGGCATGTGCAGTAAATGCAGTGCACTGTGATAACAATACATAGCTAGGTAGTGGTTCAAATCTCAATACTGGCAAGTGTGTGTGTCTGTTGTCAGTACCCTGTGTGGAGGTTATTGTGATTGTGTAGTAACAGGATCCATTATAGGGCGAGTTTTGCTAAATTATTATGTTGAGGATCTACTATATATCACAATGTCCACCTTACAAGGACAACAGATGTCAAACACCAGAGAGGCTGGTATAGACAGTCCATAGTCCTACACATAACATTGTGGATAGGTGAACAATATAGGCAACCCTTCTATTACTTAGAGAACACTCTCCACCCATGTCTCTTACAAAAAAACACTTGGCTAGGCAGAAAACACTATGTTGGTAGTTCCCTGCATATTGCCTCACAGATAGTAACCACGGTGCGCTTGCAGTGGACTACATGCCTGTTGACCACAACTGTGCCCCTGACATCAGAAAGTACTGTGATGTGTTACATCTCCTGACTGAGTGTGTGTTATTCAGCAGGTAAAAGTACATGGCACCCTGTTCCATCCCCACAGTAGACAAATAAATGCTTACAGTGGCCCTTTTGCTATGTTCCCCGCTGGATGCCTGCAACAACTGTAGAGTCTTAAAATGTAACCCACAAAGGGAATACCATGCCTTATACAGATGCCCTGTATGGACAGATGCCACTAACTCCACTAAGTACCTGTATCATGCTGTCAATGTAAGTGCAAACACAACCTCAGTTCCATAGCCAGATCTCACCAAATGAGGTCAGGAATGCTACCTCAGAAGATAACAATCTGTTCACACAACATGGCCCTGAGACCTCAAGTAAACTTCCACACGTCAAAAAACATACGTGTAGGACATGTGCACAACCCTAACACTGCCCATGTTATGGAATATAAATCACATTCATGGGAAGCAGTGCACATCACTGGCCACCCACAATAGTAACCCAGATGAGTTGATGGTGAATACAATACCCACCCCTGGGGCACACTCCAAGGACTACACCCCTGAGCCACACTGGAGACTTTATTCATGTGGCCTGATGCCAAGGTATTCCCTTTGCCTAGCCTTGTACAGCCTTCAGGCCCATTCACCTACTACACAACTGTGAAGCAATGAACCTATGCATCTCAGTACTGGCAAGTAAGTGTGTGTGTGTGTGTGTGTGTGTGTGTGTGTGTGTGTGTGTGTGTGTATAGAGATTAATTTTTTTGTTTTCATACATTCACACTACACCCATGCTCTCTCTACTCTACTTTGATGTGTCTGTGATTGAATTCACCCTAACCCTAACCTTTTGTTTCTTTTAAATAGCTAAGCTC
>NC_056731.1:1305004765-1305074765 GCF_019279795.1 Protopterus annectens | reverse complement strand
ATATATACATGTATGTCTATATATATATATATATATATATATATATATATATTTTTTATTTGTGTATCTATAGGTCTACTTTACATGGTCGACTCTTCATAAAGTCGACTTTCATATGGCTGAGACCATATGATCGACTTTCAGAAAGCCGACCATGTAAAGTAAACACTAAAACACAACAAACACTTACCTAAAAACTGTTAGCAGGTAGGCTGTGCCCACCTGCACCCCCTCACGGGGGGCTCCACCCCCCCACACCCCCATAACTTAAATATACCAACTCCGAGATTGCATAGAGTGCGGAAGAGGGAAATTTCCCATTCCACACTCTATGGAGATAGCAGTTCCCCATGGCCGGCTTTTCAAAAGTCAATCAAATGGTCTCGACCATATGACCTTCAACATTCTGAAATATTGACCATGTGAAGGGGGCATATAAATATATATATATATATATATATATATATATATATATATATATATATATATACATACACAGACATATATAAAACATTTTCCCTATTGTTGAATGCTGCATGATATGTTTGAGAAAACATGAAAACATTGCTCTCATGTACAGCTCAAATGGCTTAGTGGTAAATCTTTATGGTGGCAGGGTCCTGGGTTCGAGATTTGCAAGGACTGATTATTTTGTTGCTGGGCAGAACAAGGGCTGTTGGATACAGAGTGATTAAAGCAGTTTTAAGCGGGCTTGCTTGGGTTTGCGTGGCAGTAAGCAGTGCTAACGTCTAGTTAAATAAGCTTACAGACAGCTAGCCTGACAGCCTGACAGTGCTTAATCTGTGTAGTCATTGCTTGCTGCCATGCAAACAGGCTTAAACCCGCTTACTACTGCTTACACATGCTTACTCCTGCTTACCCCGCACTAATTTTTTTAAAAGAAAAGAAAAAAGACGTGATAGGAAAGTGGTGAAAAGGGGGCATGCAGAGGGAAAATCAGTACAAAAAGTAGCTTTGGATGTGCAGGACGGGTGTAGGGAAGGTCCATCGGGGTCCATTACTTCTACAGCAACAGCTGTGCATATATGCTGAATTTGGAGGTATATTTGGATACTCAACCCCCTGAGAGAGGGGTGAGGATGACAGTAATGTGTTGTGAAGCCAATTAGACCAGATTACATGTGTCCAGTGGACACGTGTGCAAAATGGATACCTATGTATGGGGTGATATTTTGGGGGGGGACTGATTGCCCTTTTTTTTAGGTGAGAGTGGGATGTTGGGGAAGGACAGTAGGTATATTTGGGGAGGTAGACTGGGTAGGAAGACAGATAAGACAGACAAGACAGCATACAAGGACAGTATATGACCCATGTGGGGGGAAATCTTGGATCGGGAAGGGTGTTTGGAAATCGGAAGCCCATGAGCCCCAAATAGAAACAGTGGGACTGAGGTCCCCACCCATGGGCAGTCATCACTGCACCCTCAAAGGTCCTGAAGGTGGCTGTGCTGGATGCTGAGCAGGAGGGGCAGGCTGACCCTCTAAATGCACCATGCAGCCCTCAAGCTGGTGTAGCAGACCTCCAAACTCCCTTCGGAGCTCGCTATGCACAAATCCCCGGACCTGACTTCGGGTGACAGGATCCTGTTGGCGCCCTCTCCCAGGGTGAGGACAAGCCCCATTCCCTGAGGCAGTTCCACCCAAAGGTGGTGCAGGACCAGTGGATGAGGAAGTCACAGGTTGGGTCCCAGACATGCTGGGGCCCGGTGCCACAGCCAGATGAGGTAGGAGAGGTGCATCCACTGGGGCCTGCCTTCCCAAATGTGCTATGGTGTTGCAGTTTTAAAACATATGCAGGTTAGTAATAGTCAACTCAATCCAGGATTAGATATAACAGCATGCATAGGTATTCCCATTAACCCAAAACACCAGATTTGGAACAGTTGCAGAGCAAACAGAACACATGCATATATGGAACCACAGTGGCAATTACAATGGCATGCAGGTTACATTGATAGCAACAGGCCACCAATGATAGTATTTCAACATGAGAGATTAATAGAAACACATTTCAATATGTAATGAACAATAGGACATATGTTCCAACAGTAGGTTTGGTGTAAACATACCCATTGATTTGTGTATTTAGATTATTGTTGCAGTTATGGTGGGGGGAGAGAGAGAGATGCCAATTAACAACTAATATATCCTTGTAGTACTCACAACGTTAATGATCATTGCTCTAATCAGTAAGGTACAGGTATTATTACAATACCCTATGGTCTTGGTTTGGACAGTGGTATGTTTGTACACAATGTATACTTCAATTATTTTATAGCTAAATTGTACATCTCTTACCTGGTAGAGCTGTGGAGGGAATGTTTGTTTACACCACCTGATTGCTTCTACACATATTCCCAGATTTCATGTTAATATTATGCACATACCTCTCAATCTCTTAATGCACACACTCTGAAAAAAGCTTGACAACATGGGGGTACAAATAGGGGCATATTTTGAATATTGCTCTCATAAACTTGGAGAGTTGCTAGAGTGATAGTATATTTTTTAATATAATTTTCTGAAGGTTTTGAGGTCTGAAACTTAAACGTATGTCATTATTTAGTGACTAAAATTCTGAGATCATCCCACTGATTTGCCAGGGGGACAGAGGAATAGACAGAAAATATGAGCCAATTATCTGGACGTTCTGAAAAAAATCTGTACATTTGAGAGCTATGATTATGCATACAGCTTACTACCACTCCCAGGATTTGAACCATGACTATGCCTGCTAAAAATACAAAAGTTAAGTTTCAGCAGAGTGTGCTATTTGGATATTGCTGTCTATTCTTTTGATGATTTCTGTCTAAGTCTCTCTTGGTTGTACAATTTGACCTTGTAATTACAACAGTCTTATACAGACATTCCTAGACACATTTTTATGTAGCACAGTGTGAGAAACCATGGTTGACACAACAGTACTATTCTGATATCAGATGTTACTGAATGCTACATGTCAGGCCATACTATACCAGAGTAAACACTACCAGTCCAGGATTTAAATCTTTATTGGCAGGAACAGTTTTCTTATCTGACAGACCTGTGGACAGAATGTTTGTTAACTCTACTTGACTGTTTCTACACATATTCTGAGATTCCGAGTTAATATTATGCACATACCTCTCAATCTTGTAATGCACACACTCTGGACAAAGCCTGACAACATGGGAGTACAAATAGGGACATATTTTGAATATTGTTCTCATAAACTTGGAGAGTTGCTAGAGTGACAGGATTTTTTTAATATACATTTTCGGAAGGTTTTGAGGTCTGAAAGTCAAATGTTATGTCATTATTTAGTGACTACAATTCTGAAATCATCCCACTGATTTGCCAGGGGGACAGAGGAACAGGCAGAAAATATGAGCTAATTATCTGGACATTCTGAAAAGAATCTGTATAGTTGAGAGGTATGATTCTGCATACAGCTTTCTACCACTCCCAGGATTAAAACTATGGCTGTGTCTGCTAAAAATGCAAAAAATCTTAAGTTTCAGCAGTGTGTGCATTTTGGATGTTGCTGTCTATCTCTTCAGTGTTTTCTGTCTAAGTCTCACTTGGTTATACAATCTGATCTTGTACTTACAACAGTCTTATACAGACATTCCTAGACATTTTTTTATGTAGCACAGTGTGGATAACAGTGGTTAACACAACATTACTATTCAGAGAATGCAACAGTAAATGCCATACAATTCCAGAGTAAACAGAACCAGTCCAGGATTTAGAGCTTAATTGTCAGGCAGTTACAGTTTTATTTAAATATGACCTATATGGGACTATTACTGTCATACTGTCTGGTTTATGTAGTGCAGCCCATACACAGTTTTTATACTACCAGGTGACTTTCTACTACTTTATATTTATTTGGTATGACTACTACAAGCAGGATTTTTACTCACCAGCCTCGCGATGCAGTCTTTGCAGCCTACCAGCATGGGCTTCCTAATTCACAGCCCACTCAGCTGCAGCTGTAAGGGAAATAGAGAAATATTTAGGCATACTTATCCATCATATACACATGCTGGACATTAGTAAACAGTTATTGGTATGAGTACTTACACACTGCTGGGACATCACCCCTCTGCCTTGCTTCTTGGACCCACTCATCCAAGAGTGCCCTCTTTCTCCGCTTCAAGTTGGCATAGTGACGACAGACCTGCTCACCAGTCTGAGGGATACCAGTGGCACTGGTGAGATCATGAGCAAGATGGTCCCAGGCTTCTGCTTTATATTGGGAGCCTTGTTACTGGCCCTTGCAGCAGTCTCTCATCATGGTTTTGTACCAGGAGTCCTAGCATGACCTTGGACTTTTGTATGCCCCAGAGCTGTGCATGGAAGCTCATGCCCTCACCAACTCCTGCCATACTGCCTACAGTGGGAAGCTGCAATCAGTTATGAGCTGTATTTCCACCTGTGGTGTTTAAATACGGCTGATTTCCCACCCTTTGCCGTGATTGGATGGCTTTGAATATGTTGAGCTAAACTAAGCTACGGGCAAACCTGGTTAACTAAGGTTGGCAGTGCTTAAAGGGACAGGTTCAGCACTGCTTACCGATGGGCAAATCCACTTAGCTAGGCTACTTATTGCTTAGCAGTCATATTTACACAATGCTTACACCTGGTAAGCACAGCTGTGCAATGTTTAGCATTGCTTATTTTTCATTTTATAGCGTATTTGCTGTATGGCATTGATTCATCATTCATTTCATATTATAAATTTGTTTACTGTCCCCAACATCCCCCAACATGCTTTCATTACATTTATTCATGTGTGACTATAGTGTCTGGGGCACTTGTGTTTATATGGGGGTTTCACAACTTTATTAAATTGACAGCTCATATCTAGAGCTAATGCAGTACTCTGATTAACAAATATATATTATTTAGTAGATAATTATAAAAATAAATGTTTATGTACTGCTTTCATATGTAAAATGCAAATTGGTTATAGTAGGGATCAAACCGGGAATGGTTGTTTGCAAAGTGTACGTGCTAACTACTACACTATTCAAATTCTGCTCAAGGTGGATGTCTCTTGCTATTTAACTTCTTTTGCTTTTTAAACTGGACTAAGCATAGCTAAGCAACGGGCACACCCACACAGCTATGCTTAAACGTTATCATATTTATAAAAAATAAATATTTGTTGTGTTATTTTATTTGTACCCTTCAGAATATCCCTGCTAATCTTGAATCTGTTATTCTATCCACTTTCTGTTTTGTGAGATGATTGTCCCTTTTGGCTTTGTCCACATTCCTTACTCTGATGGGTTGGGAGGTGTGCGCTATGTACTTATGCTACATTTGTTATTCTGACAACATTTGTCTTGGTAGAGATAATTGTCCCTTCTGGCTTTGACCCAGATTTGATATCCTTATGGGTTGGGGGTGTTACCGGCATTCGCGCTCATTTTAAATTGCTGAAAGGCAATTCTGGAGTGCAGGAGACATGTATATTCTGAGCGTTCTGCTCACACATGCACTCCCTGTGCTCGTACATGGAACAGTGTCCGTTTTAGAGCACGGCAGCGCACCTTCATACATATGCATGGTGCACTGCCATGCTGAAAAGGAACTGTCCCTGCTGTACAGGAATAACTTATTCCTGCATGGCTGCTTGCTGGATCCTAGCGATTCGAAGTTTTGAAACTTTGATCATGTAATATAGACCTTATATATATATATATATATATATATATATATATATATATATATATATATATATATATATATATATATATATATATATATATATATAAATGTGTGTGTGTGTGTGTGTGTGTGTGTGTGTGTGTGTGTGTGTGTGTGTGTGTGTGTGTGTGTGTGTGTATGTGTTTGTGCTCAAAAAAAAAAACAGAAAAGAAATGCACAGGTCTTCCTTAGATGTATATCTTGTTTTAAAATCTTCTGTTATGCCATCTGATAATGTCAGTTAATTAGATAGTATTTCACGGTATATGATTCTAGTATTTATGGCACAAGCTTTATTTGTCTTTATAAAAAAGGAAAGGACACCTGTAAATAAAGTACTGTTTATGATTATGGATTAAACTCACTTTTGAATTATGATTTTACACCCTCTCTCTTTTTTTTTTCTTCTTTTTATTTTTAAATACATTGCTGATGAAAACAAAATGGCCATCAGCACAGAGAGGTAGACTGACCACTGGGGTCTGACCCACCATACCTTCACATGTGGCTGTGGTGGCACCAACTCAGGCACCACAAACACTCAGCAGTTAAGAGTCACAACATGTCAGTGTTGCTTCCACAACTCCTGCCCTACCTGCTTCACGTGTATTAGGTAGCTCTGCCCTGGCTGCCAGTGCAGTGTTACCCTCTGGCAGCAGTAGTAGTGGAGGTGGTGATTTTGTCACCTAACAGGAGCTGACAGGGCTGGTGGAGCACATTATGGAGAAGGGCCTCAGTGCCCAAATTGAAAGGGTTGAAAAGTTCTGTGTCATACTGCTGAAATGATGCCACATCCGGCACTGACACAGAGAGCTGACATAGGATAGAGTGATGACATTTCTGAGGGTGAGGGTTAAATTCTCACTGTTCTCAAGCTGGACAAAGATACACCTCTAAGATCCTCTACCTAATACCAGTTAAGGTGTCCCCCAATCCTTTGTATCCATCACTATCACTGTCTGTCTTATATGTTCTGTATGTCTGCACCTGCTACCTAAACTACCCCACCTACCTGACCCTCTCATTTCTAAGCACCTTCCCTAATATTTTATTCTCGCCAAAAAAAAAGGCAGCCATTCAAAAAAAATAAATAAATATTTCCCATGCATAGCTCTCCACTTTGCCTATGTGTCATCTTGACACACTTGATTTGGTTCACGTATGCTGTTGTTGTAACCCATCTCTGATGTGGTGAATCTCCAAAGCCATGAAATGCTTTGTACAGATCTACATTTACATTATGAATAAGTGGATAGCTATGGTGCTCTCCTATTGCTCTTCTGCAAATTCCTGTATTGTTTCCCCTGTGTCCGATCATTTCCTTGCTGCACTCATTTTCAATGCTGTACTGTCAACCCATTTTTTATACATTTAATCTATTGAAAAAATAGAATCACACACAACATACCAGGCCAGAAATTGCCCATGAAAAAGCCTTCAATTTTTGTCCGCAGCATTTGTGTAGAGGTTGGCACCATGCACCAATGTTGAGTGACTGTGCATGCCATTTAACTTCCTATGGCAAAAGCTAAAGATTGTGGTTTCAGCCACAGTAGTCTGATTGCTTTCACACAAATTTGGTTAAATTCGCTGCACTATGAGAATGCAGAGTAAAAGTAGACTTAAAGGAACTAGTGTGAAACAGTTCTCAGGCTGCTTGATGCAGTGATATAGAATTTCCTATGTGGAGTGTTGAAATAATTTCCCCTATCTGTAGGCTGATGTTTTTGCATACTGTCATGAGTTCAATTATAGCTGTAGGTCAAATTCTTATTTCATGGCATTTTATATTCTTAAAATCTGGTTAACTGCAAATGTCTGTATTTATCTCTCTTTCTAATATTTCGGTAACATACCAATTGAATAGTGCAGCACGAAAGCATTTCCAAAAAAAACATCCCATCCCCAGCCCCCCTTATCCTGCTCATGCCTTAATGTTGGGCTGTGCTCTCCTACTGCTTCTTGGTCCCATTATTGTACAAAACATGACAGATTAATAATGAAGAAATGAAAGAGTAATACATCATATAGATGGTCCTACATGTTCCGTAAACAATATTGTTGCTATTTCTCTCTCCATCTCTCTCTCTTTCTCTGTTCACCCCTTATCATTCCATTAGTTCTCACTCTCTCTTCAACTGTGTGATTTTCAGTGTGTGAAGTAGCAGTTTCCATGGAGTGGTGAGATAACTCTCAGATGCATAGCCTGAGTTTTGCATACTTTCAAATACTCTAATCAAGGCATTAGCAAACTGTTCTTGAGTGATTTTAGTGCACTGCTGTATGTGTAGTTGTTCCCTTCATATTGTGTAAAACTACCATTATCCTGCTTCTGTCAGAAGCTACACGGTCGCTGACCTCATCTCCTCTGTCTATGTAACTTTTCCCTTCTGTGACATTAGTCTTTCCCTTCTGCATTTGTGCAATGCCTTGCGGTGAGCACCAGCTGCAAGTTAGGTTAAATGGAAATTCTTATTATTTGTTAATTTTGTGAGGTTTTTTTTCCTTCAGCTGCATTACTCTGCTGCCCTTTGAGCTACTGTGCTTAGCTATATATAGTTAGCCTAATCTTCTGTTGAACAAGCTGAAGAGTTGAATGTGCAGCACACAGTTGTCATGATGGCACTGAAAAATAATGCATGCATTCTCCTGCTCTGCAACCTATTGACATATTTGAACTTTGTGAAGTAGTAATTACTAAGCGTTGTGCTTAGATAATACTCAAATCTGTAGATTTTTCTTGGACTACTGTCAATGGTCGAATCCAGATGTATAAATGTTTTATATGGTTTCTGTGGGTTTAACTTTTGGCTTCACCTTTTTTCAACACATTATTTCCCTACTGCACTATAAATGTGCTTGTTCCATATTGTGAAGCCTAACATCTACTGATCTTGCATGAATAATAATAATTGATAAAACCAACAAGTAACATCACAAATATGTGCAGAAATGAGGACCAGAATAATCTCTTATGCATGTCTGTATGTCTATTCCTGTCAGGAATGGTCTTCCTTTTCCCACCTTGTCTTTGTCATCAGATAAACTTCCTTGATTCCAAACAGTTTCCATATGCCTTTTTCCACCAGCAATAACACACTTGATCCCACATGTGCATCATAATATACCTATAGCATACCTATAAGGATTGAAGAATTGTATGACAAATGTGTAAATCATGACACCTGAAACATGACCATAACACATATCTGTTTTGTATTCCCTCAGATTCAGACATGGTTGTGTGTGTATTCTGCTTATTTACAAGACAGTCAGCACAGAGCACCACAGACTACTTCTAATTCACATTTCCCCATTCTATGTTCAGCGTTGCAAGATATGATTATGCATCTGCATATGCATTGCCATCAGCAGTGAGACTGAGTTTGCCATTGCAGTGCTTCAGGCACAGCATAAAATATTTACAACACATAATTCTACAACTAGGTTGACAACATATGTATGTCTACTGAATTTTGAAACTTAGGTATCTGGATTTCAGAGTAATGTTGATTCAGATAAGTCAAGCTATCACTGCATGTCTGCACTCCTATGTACGCACTTGTTAACTGTGTTACAATGGTGTGTAACCTTGTCACACATAATCCATCACTAGTATTCAGAAGTCCACTGTCATATTTAGGAAGTGTCTGTATTGTCAGTGCACATTGTGAGAACATGAGACAAGCCAAGTGACAGTAACACTATAAACATTTATAATTCCATGCAATCATCCTGGAACAAACTGGCAGGAATGCTTGATTGATAATCCACTGGTTTACAGATGTGATTGTCACTGGCATTCCATACTGTAACAAAGGTACATATACCTTACAATAACAAAATGTACTTGAAGGACAGTAAATAAATCTTATCAGAGAAGGATGTCATTACATGGGCAAGCACAGTGCTGTTATATTGACTTGTCCATACACATGCATTTGTGCTAAAACTTGTATTATACAGTACCATCTGTTTCAAACAGTGACATTTTATTAATTACAAATACATATTTTCACATCAGTAAAACCAGACTTCTCTGGTGGTGCTTGCAACTAATACTGTGTTTTGGAGATTGTGTATCTAGATAAGTAGTGAGTTTAATTCCCACAATTAGGAACCTTTTTGTGTGTGTATTGGAGGGGGCCTACTGACAGGTAAGTAATGCCTCAATGTCAAATGTGCTGTGTCCACCTCCACTATGGAGAGTGTATTTAACTTTAAACACAGCAATTTATCCCTATTTTAACAGAAAAATCTTCTCTGCAACACAGTGATGAGGTGATTGTGTCAATAGTGCCCCATCTTAGGAGTCAGACTTCTCCTGTGGCACTTACAATTAATACTGTATTCTCTAGATTGTGTAATTAAATAGATGGAAGGTTCAGTTCTCAGAGTGGGGAACTTGATTGTATGGCTGCAGTAATCAGGTAAATATAACTTACCAACGAGACATGCCATATTAACTTTCAGTCGGGGGAAAACATTTAACCTGGGTAAGTATTCCACCATCTCCTTGTCCCACTTTTACCACAGACATTTTCTCTGCAGCACACTAATGAGGTCATCCTGTCAAGAGAGACCTCTAGCTCCAATCAAGTCAGATCTCTTCTGTAGCACTTGCAGCTAATATTGTGCTCTCTAGATTGTGTAACTGGTGAAGCAGGAGGTTCAAATGAACATTTATGAATGCATCTGTCTGTGTGGTTCTAGTGTCATGAAAATAAAGCTTAAAAAAGATGTGCTGTGTCCATTTCCTGTTAGGAAACTATAACTTTGGACACAGCTCCCCTACAGCTTATCTCACCTTTAACTCAATTGTATTCTCTACAACGCATTCATGAGGTCATCCTGTCAAAAGAGCAATTTCCCCCTTAAAAGTCATGCTTATTTTGTGGCACCTTTGTCTAATACCATGTTCTCCAGATTGTAACACTGGATAGGTAGGATATTCAAATGTCATAGTGAAGAACTTGTGTGTGTGTGTGTGTGTGTGTGTGTGTGTGTGTGTGTGTGTGTGTGTGTGTGTGTGTGTGTGTGTGTGTGTGTGTGTGTGTGTGTAGCTTCAATGTCAGGAACATATAGCTTCCTGAACAGACATATCAACTTCCAGTCAGAGGAAGACTTTAACATGAGAGAGGGTACCCCCCCCCATCCCCTTATCCCACTTTTACCACAAACATCTTGACATCTCACTTATGGTGTCAGCATGTCAATAGTGCACTCTGTGCCCTTGCAACTCACATTTCACCTGTGGTGTTTGCAGCTCATTCTGTGTTGTATAGATTGTAAAAAATAGATAGGCTGCTGTAGGGTCATATCCAACACTGGTTAACTAATGTGAGTGTATGTACTGTCATATACAATTGTGTCTGTGACAACACCCCTTATGTAAACGTCTACTTTAAAGATTTATTTGTATTGGCACTGGATATTACTAGCGAAAAACAGTTTTGGAAATATAATTCTCACATCATGGTCTCAAAAATGAATGACATTATAGTGCTCATATGAGTTATCCTATAGCGCTAGTATTGATAATGTGTTATCTAGACTACTTAGGTACAGAAGCAGGAGGTTTAATTCCAGCAAAGATTTAGTACTGTGCATGTGGGTTTGCCTGCTGTGCTGTGCATAGAAGGCTTCTAATGTGTGTAGCTGTGTAGTGTTACTGTGCACTTCAACCACCTTCATACATTTATAGAAGAACATTAATGTATGACAGAATGGTGATGTCTTCTATTCAAATGTGCACTGTCACAATTGTTAAAGAACAACTTGTGTGGCACTAACAATTCACACAGTGTTCTGTACCTTGTGATCTTTCTGCTCATATCCAGCCATTACTCCTTAGACTCACTTGTGTCAGTATGTCTGTAAATGTGCAGGTAGGTAACAACGTTGTTAGCTGTTTAACTGCTGAGTATAAAAGTGTCTGCTAATCTTTCACTCAGAAATGCTTTATTGGATAATGATAATGTCTTGGGATAACATCTGCTTTTCTCATGAGAACTACACTGCTTTTCCTGTGGCACAAGGATGTGAAACTATCTTCTGTATGCTGTTGTCTTAGAAAGGCTTGAGCTGGAATCTGTGATTTTCCACACATTGTGCATAATTGCCATTCTCCCTCCACAGTGATGACTGCATCAAGCGTTTTTTGGTATACCTTACAAACGGCAATGTGTTGAGGGAAATACAAATATATCAACAATATTTTAAAGAAATTACAGGCATACATATCCATTGCAGCAATAACATGGTGTCACAGCTTCAAAGACTAAAATATCTCACAACCATTCCACCAGTCGCACTGTGGTATGTTCATTCTTTCCAATACTATGTAACCTCTGTCTTCATATAGTCAGGTGTTCAAAACTCACATTGGCTGACTGCAAACATAGTGTATCCCAATGCTGTTATGCATGAATAACATTCACAAGTGTTATAATGTGTACAGTTATAGTGGGAGAAACCTCCCCAGCCTTTTATCATATACAAATTGCAGCATAATCGTATGATGCAATAACTTCATATAATTGGAGTTTCTCACCTTTTGTTAAGGCTTCCATTGTGATGCGTGTGATTTATACATATGTTTGCAGCAGGTGGATTTACATGCTTTACTGTTCAATTCCTGCTAAGGGCAAATTACTATGAATGTACTGACATTGCACAAACAAGAATGCATGAAGTTATTATTCTCACTTTTTACTTTGGAAAAAGAAATATCAAGACATTCTGCAATATCCTGCCAGTGAAATAGTTGTTCTGCAAATGTCATGGTGTGAAGGTTCCTATGTCACACACATTCAGTAATGACTTATATAGCATATCTACAGAGATATAGTGTGTTTCAAGTCCAGGTCAGTGCTGTTCGACAAAACAACAGGAACAGCTTCCTTGGAAGAGAAGCATTGATATTGCAATGCTCACAGTTGTGTGAACAATAATAGAGTCACCTCCTTATTATCATTCTAATAAAATCATATTATGTACATTATCCTCCAGTGTCCTTTATTACTTCACACATTGGTTTCATTTATTTGTGATAAGATCCTTTATGTTGTGTGGCAGATGTAGTCAATACACAGCACTGTGCAGTATTTTGTGTGATAGACAGGGGTTTGAATCTGGTGACATCTCTCTGTCACATAACTTTGTCAGAAAGGAGTGACTTAGGCAAAGGAAATATTTATTGCACAATCAGAGGGCAACATTTTAAGTTGTCACCATCTGTGATAGGGCATCCATACCCATTACAACAGGGAAGTATGTAAACTTTGAGGTGTGTTTGTCATGATGCACACAGTAGGCTCATTTCAGTGGCATCACAAGTAGATGTGCATCTTTGTGATATGTGTCCTGTTATGTATTTGAGTCTGGCAAGATGCAAATGTTGGGCATGTCATTGTCTACAGGCATTACTTAATTTCCAGATAAAAAAGCATTGCATTGCATGCCTTCCTCCAAACACTTATTACTGAAATTGTTTTCTTTACACTGCATAGCTTTATAGAGTATCCGTGGTGGTGGTGCTGCGGTAGCGTTGTCACCTCACAGTAAGACGCTGTCCGGTTCGACTCTCAACTAGAGCGCCTTCTGCATGGAGACATGCATGAATGGGCGTACCTTCATTGAAGGTTGTGCGTCAGGGTTGGCAACTCGGCATGTAAAAATCAACTGCCAATCAAGAGCAGACCGGAGTTCCGCTGTGACGACCCCTAAATGGGAAAAGCCGAAAGACACAACAACAACAACAACAACACTGCATAGCTTTATAGGACATGAGTACTTACATGACACATCTTTCTGTATGGCATGATGCCAGACCATCATAAAGCATGACTGGGACTGTGTTCAGACACTTTGTTGTTTGCATTTGTTGTTTGCATACTGTTATCACAGTGTTTGCTCTAATGTCTTGTGAGCATGCCCAGTATAATCCTGTATTAGATGCACTCTGTTTACAGACGAAGACCTTCAACTACTGCAGTGTCATCAGAACTGTGTTGTCATTTGTCAGTTGTGTATTGAATTACTGTTTATGATGCACATGTATATAAAACACATGTTTGTATAAGACACATGTCAAGGTAACACACCCCCTCTATCTATGGTTGTCCAATGACAACAAATGATAAAACATATCCCTTTCTGTTGTGCATGACACAGCTGCTGTACTCTTCATGATTTGTTTATACAGGATAAAGTGGAGGATACAGAAGTAGTCAGTTATCACACATACACTCCCTGTACATATATGTAATTTTCAATACCTGCCGTGGATGCAAATAGTCTCTAATGCAGTACTCAGACCTCTTCCATAAATTAAAATTTTACTTTTTCTGTTTTTTATACTTCCTTCCATTAGTTTTCAGATGCATTCAACCTTCCGTTAGTTTTCGCCGATAGATGCATTTGCTGAAGGAAGACAAATGAACCATCAAAGTTGAGAGAGAGAGGGATTTGTCTTTTTTACAGTCTACTACCATCTCCTGACTGCAGTAACAGGTAAGCTAAGTGTTGTTACACATTTTAAGTGTTCTTTTTTTCATGAGCTGGAAAAGCAGTATTACTGAAGTGGCAACTGTTGTGAGCTTTCTTTAAGTTAAATCAAGGCCAAATGTTTATTCCTTAGATTGAAACTGTGATGTGATGTCTTAGCTCTGAATATGTCAGTAAAGTCAGCATGCATTTTCTGATGAGTTTATTTAAACTTTTAGATTCAATCTAAAATTTAGATTAGAAGCTCTTGAACAGTCAGACCACATCTAAATCATCTGATGCACAGTTTTCTTTTTCAGCAGTTTTTTTAAGGATCTTCAGTAGTCAGATGTTCAATGTGTGTGTAGAATAGATTATTGTGTACTGTAGATGCACTCAGTAAAGCTGGAGGATCTCTAACTTCAGCAGGAATGTTATAAAATGGCTGATTTCATTATGGGATGACTAGAACCTTTTCAGCTGCTTACATTTTGATGCAATGATAACAGGAAGCTGGCACTCCAGTGTAGGAATCTAAATGATCACTAACTGCTGCAGTAAACTCTTGGCTTGTTTTCTGTAGTGTAGGCCCACCTTGATCACTAACTGTTGCAGGGATAACAAGAAGCATGCACTCCTGTGTAGGACTCTAAACTCCTGGCTTGTTTTCTGTACATTCACCTTGATCACTAACTGCTGCAGTGATAGCAGGAAGCAGGCACTCAGTGTAGGACTTGGCTTGTTTTCTCTAGGACCTGACCTGATTACTAACTATTGCAGTGATAATAAGAAGCATGTACTCTAATGATGGTCTTTAAACCCTTTGGTTTGTTTTCTTTATGTTCACCTTGAATACGAAATGTTGCAGTGATAACGACTTGGCTTGTTTTCTGTAGGTTCACCTTGATTATTAGGTGTTGCAGTGATAACAGGAAGTGTGCACCTAGTGAAGGGGTTGGCTTGGATCACTAACTGCTAGAATCGGATTAAGGAAACTTGAATGTTATGTTGCATCATGCAATTAAACTGTTCATAGTGTGTGTGTGTGTGTGTGTGTGTGTGTGTGTGTGTGTGTGTGTGTGTGTGTGTGTGTGTGTGTGTGTGTGTGTGTGTGTGTGTGTGTGTGTGTGTGTGTGTGTGTGTGTGTGTGTGTGTGTAATGGAATTATCTTCTAGTAACTAGAAAAAACTAGAATCTAGTAATTATAAAACTTGTGTATGTGTTTTACAGCTGGAGATACTAACTAAAATACATTTTAATGTATTCTGAGAAATTAGCAGTACTAGAATCTAGTTGAAACATTCCATTGAAATTCTCAAACAATTTTAATCTATGACCTCTCCACACATTATCTTATGTTAGGTAAACAGCATTGGATAATGGTGGAATTATTGAAGCATATCAGGCTTTTATTTGAGATCTCTTATATTTTTCCTGGGCTTCAAATACTAGAGGACAAAATTATGTAAGCACATCTCATTCAATTTTGTAATCTAATCAGTACTGCACTGGTGTGTTTACTGTTTCTTGAGAACTACTTTGAGTTACTGTTGTGCACTGGTGAAATAGGTTACATATGTGGGCTTCTAGTCTTATGCTGCTTGTTGTTTCTTTTTTTCAGAAATTGTATGATGAGGGAGGAAATTTCTGTGAAATAGTTACACATATTGATATTGAGTTTACAGGTGTCTAAGCCAATGTTATAGTAGCTGTGCTACCATCTTACACACACACACACACACACCTTTCAACTGGTTCATACAATTATCAGTGGTTAGGTGAATGAAATCTGCAGATGTAAAGGTCTATGGTAGTAAATACCAACTTTCTCTGTGCAGGAGGGACATGAGCACCTTCAGGAGTGAATCTGTGGTCACACATCCATTGTTCTAGGTTGTGTTTCAAGAGGGTCAGGGAGGGGCTCTGTTTCATGTGAATTGAAGCCTGTTCGGATCCCTGAGTAGAAGTGACCCTCCTGCAGTTTTTATGATGTATAGCTGCAAGCATTTCCATCAGAGGTGGGTCTCTTAGCAACCTGTAGAGACAAAATATAGTGACAGGGCTTTCAGTTTCAGTCAAATAAGACTTTTTTTTGTACCCTGTAATTTCTTGGTCCTGGTCTCCTCCCATCTCTCAATTGTTGCAGGTGTCTGCAAGAGGCACATGCAAGAGAACGTTTGGTGTAATGACCTGTAGAGACAAATATGACAGGGCAGTCTTTCAGTCTTTCAGTGTGTTTTGTGCTTTTGTACCCTGTAAAAACCTGGAAACCTCCCTCCGTGGTCTCTGTGTCTGGTGCAGGTGAGGTGTCTGCAAGGCGGAGTACTCAATTATTGGTCTGAATTGGGATGAGTATAATGGAATTATAACATCCTTAGATCTAGATGTGATGGTTTTACTTATAAGGCCTGCAACATAGGATTTCTTTACTACTGTGTACATGTGGTGGTCAAATTTCAGGTTACTATCAACCTGAGTACTCGGATGATGTACCACTGGGTCTATACTTAGGGTGCTGTCTTTAATGTAATTAGCAGGGATATCAGCTTTCAAACATGGATTAATAATTTGTCTGTGTTAACCCTGCCTGCGAATATATTAATATCATTGGGGACTCAATGATTGCTTCAGTTCAAATAGTAAGGGGCACAGAACCCTGTGGTATGCCACTTGTGACTGTTACTTTGCTAGAGGTGAAGCCACCCACTTTGACAGTATGTGTCCTCTCGGTGAGTCAGTTGTCTATTCATCTGGTAATGTAGGAGTTAATTCTCAGTTAGGAGAGTTTCTCTATAATACCTAAGTGTGTCATATGCTTTGGCTAGGTCAAGATAGGTGATATACACTTTCTTTCCTTTGTACAGTGCCTTGGTGACTTTCTCGAATAATCAACCATGTTTAGCAGGCATGATCCATTTTTAATGAATCCGAACTGGGTTGGGTCCAGAGTTTGGAGATTACCTATGTCCTTTTTAAAATGATTCTTTCCATGGCTTTGCATATGAGGCTAGTCAAGCTTAAGGGCTTATAATTTCCAGGGTCGGTTGATGGTCCCCCTTTGTGCAGAGGGATTACTGTTGCTGTCCTCTATTCCACAGGAATATAGCTGTGGTTAAACAGGAATCCAAGTGGGTCTGCTAGGTCATGTTTAAAGTTGTTCAAAAGGCAACCTGGGATTTTACCTGTTCCCACTGATGCCATGTTTTTGGCTCTGGAAAGCGTCGAGAAGACATGCTCTCTTGAGCTAATAGGCTGAGGAATAGTTGCAGGTATACTTTGAGGGATGATTGCTGTGGACAATGGGGTGAAATTTGCTCCAAATCTGTCAGATAGCATTTGGCTATTACCTCCACTTGAGTATAGCTGGTGCCATCCACAACCAGTTCAGTGCAGATATTGCCAGTATACTGGCCGACAGATTTAGTGCCAACTTTACACCCGTCAAAGGACCAATCACAATACCAGTAGATTGCCAGACAGGTTAAAACAGCACTGTCAAAGTCCAAGAATACAGCTTCTATGGGACCTAACAATATCCCTGGTTGCATTCTACATGAACTGCAGAGTGAACTGGTACCTCACCTGTGTGCCCTGTTCAATCACAGCCTCAATTCAGGCTTTGTACTGCTACAGTTATCCCTCTTGAGTCTGATATGCAAAGCTATGGAACTAATAAACAAGGATATAGGGACAGTGCAGCAAGAAACTCAGGCTGGTGGAAAGAGAAACAGTAAAATGTATTGCCTGACACTTCAGTTAGTAATTCTGAGTTTCTCTTTCCACCAGCCTGTCTTTTTTAGTTGTTTATTGTAGTGTAAAATGGGTATTAGTTAAAAGGGAGGGATTACTGAAGTTTACTAGTGAGATGTTCTGTACTGCGCTGTGTGAAATGCAACTGTATATGTATTTTCAAAGCACATGAAAAAGTGAATGCATGAATGAAATAAAATGTGTGCATCTACAGAAGACTTTTAATAAACCAGTCCTGGATGTTTTGCAGTGCTCGATTTGCTGCATAGTTTTGTACACTTTTAAATGAAAATTATTTTGGTTTGTGCTTGTAGTTAAGTTGGTTGTTTGGCTAGATTTTCATCATCTTGCAACTCGTACCAGGCTGGAAACACAGGCCATTGTAACTGCACAGCATATCTGATTATTTTATTTAGAATTGCCCTATGAGCTTTGTGTGAAGGAAGTAGTTGTTATGCTCTGCTTTGTGAACTTTGAGGGAGCAGAAAGTTTTTTGCTTGATAGATTATTCCTTTTCTTAACAGCTACATCTTTGGCTTAATTTGATTCAGTCATTTTATTTGATGGCCTCTAACATATTCAACAAACCAGTTTTGTGAACTGTAATACATTGAACTATGCTGACTAATTTTTAAAAGTACTTGTTAATATGCACAGTCTGAATAATTCATTACAACCCCATATTACTGACCTCTGATTGCTCGTGTCATTCCTGGTTGCTGTAACTGTGCTTCTTTAAATGCTTTGAAATTGTTAGGTCTCACGAATACCTCCTTCTCCTGCTAGCCAAAGGAAAATACAGTCACATTTTCTAGTCTTTCTTCCTGCTTACTCCCTTGTTCAACTTATGTATTTAAAGAACCTTTTAAGTCATAAGCAGTATGTGTTGTTTGTTAGATGAGGAATAGATTGCTAAGCAATATTTCAGTTATACTGTTCCATTGGTTATTCCTCAGTGCTGTCTATACTAGGCAAAATGACTCAAAAGAAAGGGGTGTTTAAATGTCTAGTCTAGTAAGTCCATCAAACTAATATGAAACAGAGGTCAATATGTTATTGATTGTGGCCTTTTCCAATAGGTGTCTGTCTGTTAACTGACTACATAAGCTAGTCTGTGAACATCTCAATGCATTCGTGCTTGAAGTGTTTGAAGCATTCCTGAATTTCACAATTGCCTGTTGCAATTACAGCATGTGTTACTCATGAGTGCAAATTGCATACAAAACAAGGCATTATGACAAAAATATTTAAGTGCAATACTTTTGAAAGATAAAATATTTTAGCATGGGCATATATTTGACTGATTATATAAAGCTGAAAGGCCTCGGTTGAAGCCAAATTTTAAAACTGATCCAGCTCATTCCTGAAACCGTGAATGTTTGATTAGCGGCATAATGGTTTCTTTAATGTACAGATGCTTATAATGATACTACAGACAGCAGTGCAAAAGCAAGAAATATTGCCAGTGCCATATTTCAGGAACAGATTCCAAAGCTAAAAATGTGCCTTTCCAAGGGGTGCTCAGTTTGAGAATACCACTGATGAACCTTCTTTCCTCTTCAGACCAGCCTGACCAGACAGCTGTGCAAAGCAAGAAATATTGCCAGTGCCATATTTCAGGGCAGATTCCAAAGCTGTGCCTTTCCAAAGAGGTGCTCAGTTTGAGAATACCACTGATGAACCTTCTTTCCTCTTCAGACCAGCCTGACCAGACAGCAGTGCAAAAGCAAGAAATATTCCCAGTGCCATATTTCAGGGGCAGATTCCAAAGCTGTGCCTTTCAAAGAGGTGCTCAGTTTGAGAATACCACTGATGAACCTTCTTTCCTCTTCAGACCAGCCTGACCAGACAGCAGTGCAAAAGCAAGAAATGTTGCCAGTGCCATATTTCAGGGACAGATTCCAAAGCTGGAAATGTGCCTTTCCAAAGAGGTGCTCAGTTTGAGAATACCACTGATGAACCTTCTTTTATCTTCAGACCAGCCTGACCAGACAGCAGTGCAAAAGCAAGAAATATTGCCAGAGCCATATTTCAGGAACAGATTCCAAAGCTAAAAATGTGCCTTTCCAAAGAAGTGCTCAGTTTGGGAATACCACTGGTGAACCTTCTTTTATCTTCAGACCAGCCTGACCAGACAGCAGTGCAAAAGCAAGAAATATTGCCAGTGCCCTATTTCAGGGACAGATTCCAGAGCTAAAAATGTGTCTTTCCAAAGGGGTGCTCAGTTTGACAATACCACTGAAGAACCTTCTTTCATCTTCAGACCAGCCTGACCAGATGTAGCATGTCTTGAATAATTTCAGGGACAGATTCAAAAGGTAGAAACAGAAGAATAGATGAGCGCTTTGGACAACATATGTGCATTAAGGACATGATGGAAGACATGGAAACCAGCAAAATCACAGGTATGATCTCATGCAAATTGAAAGGTTTGTACCTGTTAATTTTTTTTACAAATAAACTAAGATGTTAGATTTAACTGTTTTTTTTAATAATTAGAATGAGATATTGAATTTTAGGGCAAATATTATGCATTTATTAATTTATTTATTCAAATTCACCTACTGGGCCGACATTGTATTAGTCCGCATATACCTGTGGTCTTTTGCTGTCTATTTTATGATGCGTTTTTTTTATGGTTTTTTTTTGCTCTTCAGTTTATGTGAGAGACCTTTTTTTTTTTTTTTTTGGTCCTCACTTGCCGTTTGCCCCCAGACCATGTCTGTTGACTCAATGCGGCCCTTGCAACTGAAAAGGTTGGACACCCCTGCTCTAATGTATCCACAGTTTTTGTTAACTATCTCATCTTGGCAATTTATTAGCACTAATAGCACATTTACTCCCCTTTCTTAGTCTTGGACTATGACCCTCTCATATCCATTGTTAGCATGCCCATTTTCAAGTTATATACACGGGTAAACAATTAGAAACAAGATTATTTATTATCAACATCAGTATGGATGTCTTTCTGTTGAAAATATGTCTTTGTAATGTCATCACATTTAAATGCATTAACTGGATACATTTTTTCCATTTACCCTCCACTTGTACTTATCCATGCACTATTAGCATTGTATTCTGTATAAGTTATCCCCCACTCCCTGCATCTACATTGTTAGAATTATTTTATATAAATTGTTCATGCATGCACGCATAATACATTTGCCTACAGGCAAGGAGTTTTGTTTACATGAGCAGTATGCATATACAATGAGTGCTGCTGCTCATCATGCTAATGTGCTGTAATTGAATAGCCTTATCGAGAAGTCTGTACGATTGTTAAAGAATCCCAAGGATTTATCTTAAAACTGGAGTAATTGACTTTACTATACTGTGTTCTTTAAGACTGGGGACCCAACGGGCCATATGAACTCTGCTGTCTTTTTCAATAAATGAATTGCAAGATTTCCAGATATGATCAGCAGGTAAGCATGGAAAGACCTGAGCTTGTTTGAAGAGAGTTTGACATTAGTTTGAGAAACATAATTGAAAAAAAGAGTGCTCCACTCCACAATAACCTATCCTATAATTCCTCTTTGCAACTCCTTCTTGGTTATTTACCTTTCTCTGTCTGGTTAGCCATGTCTAGCCACATGCCCGTAACTGCAAGCAGGTTCTATTTTACTAGACCTAAATGCATTTGTCTCTAAGACTTATTCTGAAAGAAATATACATTCTTATTCACCTCACCCAATAACAATTGAACAAATTGTATCATTGCACTGCAAACTAAACCTTGTATATACATATATTTTTTTGCTTCCAACATGTGTTTTTACTCTGCATCTAATCTGATGACAGTTAGATCAATATCATGTTACCTAGAACAATATCTATGTTACTAATTTCTTTACATGTATATTATTTCAGCTTTTTTCTTCATCTCATTTTACTTGTACAGTAACTTTTTTGAAGCTTTTCTCTCTCAAACTCCATTAAAAATGGGCCATGCCTAGTCCTTGGCAGATGATGGTCAGCTTTCACTGTTCAACATTGCTTTTAAATAGAACAAAGTTGCTGCTAGGCTTTCATCCTAATGCCCTCCTTTTGGGAAAGAATGGCTGATCAGCTCTCAGTCAATGGGCCCTAGCCTCCTTGTGGAACAAATGGATGTGAACTATTAATACAAAGAAATGTAGACAGGTTTATAGAGAAGCCCAAAAAAAAATATTTGGTGGACATGTGGGAGTGGGATATAGCATTATTTCACCTCGGCCTAGTTAATATTATGGCCAACTAAAGAGTTTAAAGAGATATGTATTTTTTATGCAGTGTGGGCTGTTTTCATGTATAGTATCTATAATTAGAATCTGAGCTTGGAAATTAACCTTCCAGTATTTCAAGCACTAGCTCTGTACCTCTTGCCCAAAAATCTACAATTAAGTTGAATACCTAATAGCTAACTGTACTAAAACATCTGTCTTGTCTGGGAAGAAAATTGCATTTAATAATTTCTTTCACAGTGTCACTCTTTTTTTTCAAAAAACAATATAATAAATGGAATACCTTATTTGTGAATGTTACTGTCAAATGCATTTTATGTATGCAGTCATCATTTGCAATTTTTTCATACATATTAGGAGTAAAAGCCTGTGTGTGTGTGTGTGTGTGTGTGTGTGTGTGTGTGTGTGTGTGTGTGTGTGTGTGTGTGTGTGTGTGTGTCTGTGTGAGTCTGTGTGTATGTACACGTGCATGTGGGCGTACATTCTGTGACATCTTACATTGAACTAATTTCATGCTGTATGTCTTCTCTTCATTGTCAGGAACCACCACTGTTTCTATTATTTGCTGTCTATTTTAACTCCTTAGAGTTAGTGAATAAGTCTACTCAGCTTTAAATAATGCTAATTCTGAAATTTGAGACTATTGATTCTTCATACTGTCTCATGTTTTTGTGTGTTTATGTGAGGATCTAGCTCAACGTTTTTTATGTAATTTCTAATTCTCCTGTTAGACAACACAGGACACAATATTTCTTATGTAAACTACTTTTTATTAGTTGAAGATGTTACTGTCCCGTAGACTCTTGTAAATGAAAGTACTCAAATGGACATTCCCAGTAACTAATACGTAATGAATGAATGCATAAATAAATGCTTAAATGAATACATAAATAAACTAATGGTTCTCTGGAACTGGGTACAGGATAAAGTAAGTACTAGGTAACAGACTGATGTTTAATGAATGTAAAAACAGAATGAATGAATGAAGGACGGCTCATTTTGTTTCTGTATTCAGCACCATTCTATCCAACTACTTGTTAAAACTAGAGGAAGAAATTTTGGTCCTTGACAATTTCATTAAACAGGATTTGTTCTTTGAAATAAAGCAGGAAAAGGACAAATACTATAATTTAAGGTTGGAAATTGATACAAAATGTAAAACGCTAGAGCAAAGAAAAATTAATAAACTTAAAAGAGACTTGGATGACTATCAGAATAGTGTGAATTACCCACCACCACCTTTCAGGGGAAATGCACACAATGTCAGAAACAAGTCTGATAATAGGAGAGTTAATAACTACAATGTTCAAACTAAGAACACAGAATGGGCTATGGAAGATTATGACAATGACTTTCCTCCATTAGAGGACATAGATTTGCCACACAACATCTATAGAAAAGGACAAGGTCCTCAGAATTTTCAGAGAGGGGGAGGAAGAAGGGGGAGAGGGAGGTATTAACCAATACTATCTACCCCCCCACCCCCACTGATCCCCCAACTATTAGTTCTCTTGTTCTCTCTGAATCAGATACTGATGCTGAAACTGAGATTCTACATACAGGCACCACACATTCTTTTAATAATTTCTCAATTTATAATTTCAGCAATATTATCCTAAACAAGGCGCATTTTGATCTCCTCAGCAAAGGGTTTAAATTTATTCCCAGCACCCGAGGGGACTTAGTTAAAACCATAATAGATATGAAGCTGTTCCTTAGGAAAGTAAACCTGCAAGCCATTTTACCAACTGGCTTATCTAATATTGAACAACCACATCCTGCTCTTACTAGACGTAGCACCTACAACCCCCCACTCCTCCCACAAATAAAGAACCTGGAGATGGTTTTAGAAAAAGAGATTAGAAAAGAATTCAAACAGCACCATATGGTGTACAATCTCACAGAAGAAGAACACACAACACTAGAAGAATTAAAGAAAAACACATCAATAAGAATTATGAAACCAGATAAAGGAGGGGGAGTGGTAATAATGGAAAATATTATATACGAAGGAAAAATGAACAAAATTCTTCGTGAAGAGAGTAAATATAGAAATGTTTCTATGGATGAAGTTCAATTGGCCTATCAAAAGATAGACATGGCACTTGATCACATGATTATTGAAGGAACAATCAATAATAATACGTACAAATTTTTATCAGTGCCAAAACCAAAGATTCCAATTATATTCGGCATTCCGAAAGTCCACAAAAATGTAAGTGACCCTCCATTGAGACCAATTGTGTCGGCCGATTGTTCAAAGACTCTTCCTATGGCTAAATTTGTGGATAACAAGATCAAACACATTTGCAACAATTTTGGACATATATTAAAGGATTCATGGGATCTACTAAGAAATATTACATCAAATCTCTTTTCTGAGAACTTGATTTTTGTCACCATAGATGTGGTAGACCTTTTTACATGTATTCCACACAATGAAGGGATGAGTATTTTTGAAGATATGATTTTTTTGGACAACATTCTAACACATTCGGAAAAGGTCGCCTTAGTGGGACTTATGGACAATATATTGAAGTACAATTTTCTAACATTCAATGGAGAATTTTACCAACAATTAAAAGGGGTAGCAATGGGGGCGGCGTGTGCACCTACTTATGCTAACATTGTTCTAGCAGGTTGGGAATTGAATCATATTCTAAATTCAGAATTTCAACAATACTGGTCCTTATATCAACGCTTTCTTGATGACATCGTCATTTTTTGGACAGGGGGTAGTGAAAAATTGTCTGTATTCTTGGAATATATTAACAACACTACCTCTTATTTGAGATTCACACACTCCTGTTCGTTTGACAAGCTTCAATATTTGGACGTCGAGGTCCAAAAGAATAAAAATTCAAAAGATTTCGAAACCAAAATTTTCCGGAAGAACACTTTTTGCAACTCCTTCCTGCATTTCAACAGTGCACACCCGCCTCATTGCAAGAAAAATATTGTCAAAGGACAATTCGTAAGAGGTTGTCGAATGACAAGCAGGGACGAAGACTTTTATATTGAATGTAATATTTTAGAAGCTATGTTCCTTGCCAGAGGATACCCACTTGAGTTTATAAAAGATATCAGAACAGAGGTGGAACAACATAGACAGACTAAATTCAAACCTATTAAGGGATGTTTGACCAACAACAATGACCAAGGTACAAGTGAGCATATCATAGATGGTCGGTCAAACACTAACATGAGCAACACCCCAGCTGATTCTGATTATCAATCAGCACTTGTCTTAGAATTCAATGTTTTCAATTCCAAGATAAAAAGAATGATTCAAACAGAGTGGGAAAAATTCATCTCCTTTTCTGACATTCCAAACATAAAAGGAAGAGCACCAAAAATGGTATACAAGAATGCACGTAGCATAAAAAAAGTCTTAGAAAATAATCAAACAAAAGCAATTTATAACCATCTAGAGAGGACACGTTCCAGTAACATCTCACATGGAACTTTTCATTGTGGACACTGTAAACAATGTCCCTATATTTCTAACAAAAGAGAATTTTTTCTTGAAGCCAGAGATATAAATATATACAGTACAGGTCAATTTAACTGTGAGTCCCAGGGAGTGGTCTACCTCGCAACGTGTTCAAGATGCACCTCTTATTATGTTGGGAAAACAGAAAGAGTATTGAAGAGGAGAATTTATGAACATCTATACGAAATACAAAAAGCAAAGGACACTAATGCGTTGTTCAAACACACAAAAACTTGCAAGGAGGCTAAGTTTTCCTTTTTTGTTTTGGAACAAGTGAAAAAAGAAACAAGAGGAGGTCCCTGGGAAGAATGGCTTGAATATAGGGAACTTTATTGGCAAATACTATTAGAAGCCAATAAACAACCGGGTCTAAATGAATGTATTTCCATAGTCCCAGCTCTAAAATTGAGATCAATTAAAGTATGAAATCCATCATTTTTAAATTACTCTCAAAGAACAGTAGATGGCACTGTTGTCCACTCTTTACTTTCCTATTCACAAACTTAATTCAGCATTCACATCAACACAACAAATAGTTTTAAAACAACTTATTTATTTACATTGGTTTTAAGAAACTCAATTATTTAAAACATAGTTTTTAATAAATTTTAAAAGGTTTTATATATTAGAACAATTTTAAAAGAAAGTTTAACAGGTCCTACATGTCATTTTTTAGTAAACCAAGGATTTATTATAATGAGCTCTTTAGGTTGTCATGATTACTATTGGCTTAAACAGGATGCTATGTTTTTTATTGGTCTTTTTACATTTGAATTTTATTATATAAAGGTGAATCACTTAATTAGTTTTGTCTGATGAAGTCGAAGCTCTAAGCTGACGAAAACGCATTTACTGGTTTTAAAGCTTTTACTGTGTGATCAACTTGTGGATTTATTTCTGTTTCCAGAATAAAGTGCGGTTTTAGTGCGCTGTTTCCAGCTTTATTTGGTTACTTGTTAAAACAAATTAACATCTTTCACACTCCATACATATTATTTACTGTCTTTACTGCATGTCTAATACCTTAGCCATACCTCTCAATCTCTTAAAAATCTGGACAAAGCCATTAATAAAAGTGGGACAAAGGCCCAAAAATAGAATAACAGGTTTTGCATTAGCATGACTTTCCTAAAGAGTATCAACTCTGGAACTCAAATGCCTGTCATTATTTTCTAACTTCAGTCTTTAATGATTTGCCACTAATTTGTTAGAAAACCAGTTTTATGAAAAACAGACCAAACATTTGACGCAAAAACCTGGTCATTCTGTAAAAATCTGTACAGCTGAGAGATATTCTATCTCTGTGTAGTTTATCGAAAATTGAGCTATACATTAAGAATAGATAAAAATAGAAATTACTATGTTATCAGCTTCCCAATGAGTGATGCATCGCTGCATGTAACAGTTAATATTATTAGATAGTTTATATATGTCACAAAAAGGTCTGCACAAAATGTAGAAACCAAGAAGGGGTTTAGTACAGCAAGATAGGACATTGCTCCTCATATGTTTTTATATTGTTTTGCATTAGTTAGGTTTTTTTGCATTTCATAATACAGTGAGCAGGCACCCTCCTGTTTCTTTCCAGATAACATTTTTTGTGAAATACTTACTCTTTAAAAAAAAAAAACAACTCTAAATTGCATTGGCAATGTGCTCATAACACAAAGATAGTATAGTCTGGAGGCATCTACTTGCACTGTTTTAACACTGAATAGTTGCTATAGAAAAGCAGTGATGCCTTATGTCACTGACTCAAGGAAAGTATATTCGAATTTTCATCATATGAGCTATTATCAGAAGATGTAATACCTGTCAGCACAAAAAAGCACTAACACAATAATGTGGTACATAAAGATGCAGTTTGTGAAGCTCAATAATAAAATACTTGACTATAAAAATAGGGTCTTAAGTAAAATGGAAGCTGCATACAGTTTGCTAGAACATGTCATCAGATCAGTATTACAATGACCATCTTATATCCTATAAGGTCTATAAAGTCTCTAATGATGTAATATGTCACACTTGATAGAATTACCCTTTGAAAACTGGGAAGTCTGTGAGTTAGGTATATCATATGTGGCATAACGCTGCATGAGAACTGTGAAATATCTGAAAGTGTGGAGCACAATACGTGGTGTAATAACCTGAATTTCAATGCTCATACGAAGACTGTGGTATATCTACAGTTAAGCAAGGTGAAACCTCCTGTGTGTCAGTTAACCAAAGCACAAGATGCCATGGCCTACAGTGATTCCCTTCTTTTGTGTGATTTCTCCCTTCTTTGAGTTGGAGAAACCATGGTATTGGTAGATGTACATTAAGCCCCATGCATCAGGTTGTGGGGGGGGGGGGGCTTGCGCCCCCTGCAAAAACATATGCATTACTTTTGTGTTTCAGACATTAGGTTTCAATATTTCTGATGCTGAAGATTTTGCTGCTTGCTGTTTCATAGTAGAACAAAGGGCTGGGAAGGTATTGGGTGCCATATGTGGGATAATGACTCAGGATTACAATGGGCTTATGAGCTATGTGAAATTTCTGAAGGAATCAGTGTGCCACATTTGGGATAACATTGTAATATTTGTTACAAAGTTCCACTATAGTCTATGGAGTCTCTGATAATGTGTGTGTGTGTGTGTGGGGGGGGCACTTCTGGGATAATGTTGTCATAAGGACTGTGAATTTTTTTCCATTTTTTCACATTTAGCATTTTAATACAGCGTCAGAAATGTATCCCATTCCTAAGTCAAGGCATAATTAAAGTTCATGAGCTCAGTTTTGTTTCAGTCATCGATGCTTTCAAAGATGTGCGATAGTGCTACTTTGAGGACCTTGGTATCTTTGAATGTGTGCGATGATGCGTACTGTATCTGATACAGCATAAATGTTGACTAATTCACTTTTAGCTGATTTAACTGAATCCATTATATTTGAAAAGTATAAAAATCTACCATTAGTATACAGAAGAGGTCAAACATGCAAACACCTGACAGTCTAGTAAGCAAGCAGCATAGATATATATATATATATATATATATATATATATATATATATATATATATATATATATATGTATATATATATATATATATATATGTATATATATATATGTATATATATATATATATATATATATATATATATATATATAAATATATATATACATATATATATACATATATATATGTTTGTTTGTTTGTGTCTTTCGGCTTTTCCCGGTTAGGGGTCGCCACAGCAGAACTCCAGTCCGCTAATGATTGGTAGTTGATTTTTATGTGCCGAGTTACCAGCCCTGATGCACAACCTTCAACAAAGGTACACCCATACATGCATGTCTCCACGCAGAAGATGCTCTAGCTGAGAATCGATCCGGACAGCGTCTTACTGTGAGGCGCAACAGCGGGTATATATATATATATATATATATATATATATATATATATATATATATATATATATATTGGGTCCTGACAGATTCCACTGTGTTCACTTCTAATTTGCAGAGCTCTTTAATTTTTCATGCACAGACACTGCTGCAAGAAATGTTATTAGTGCAAGCAATGTGAGAATTACAATGGATTACAAAACCACGGAGAATGATAATAGAACTATTAATGCAGTTGAAGGAACTGCTAGAAAGGTATTTCAGGTGCTCATTTTGACAATATTTTTACTTTGCAGATACAAACTGTAACAAACTCCTATGCTTTCATTTTTATGTCTCACATTTATGTATTAGTGAAAATGAAGGAAAGGGTGGTGCTTCATGAACTCAACATTTTTGTGCATAGAAGACTTATTTTTAATCTTTGCAAGTATCTTTTTAATTGCTGCTAATTTGGGAGGGGTGAAAGTTTCACTGTATAAAAGGGTTCATGTACAATGTGAGCATGTATATGTAATACACATATTATATTCACAGGGGTGAGCAAAAATCCCGTCTCACCTCTCAAAATACAAAGACTCTGGAGATGCTACTGGACAAATGTACCCCAGGATTCACGAAGCCTCCGTGTAAGAGTTATAACTCTTACACGGAGGCTGCAGTTAAACGGAGTGATGTCAGCATGCTTTGCATATTCATGAGAGCATGCTGAATCACACCTAAATCTAACACGGTCCGTATAAGACAGTAGGGGGCGTGTCCGTAGGCCGAGCCCTGCAAGCGGACACACCCCCAGAAGTGTAAAAGTGCCCGAAGTAAACACCCACAACAGAGTCCATGGAATTGTGAATAAACACAACACAACACATGCCCCCACAGACTATGAACATAAAATATATATAAATGAACATGTTATATATTTTTTTTAAATTGTAAAGATGTTTAACCGTGAGTGCGCTTTGCTGGCATGCCCATAGCGCAGCTACAGTTAGCAGTCAGTGGGAAAGCATATAAGAACTAAATATGCAAAATAAGCCAGGAAGCAATAGCGTAGCGGTAGAGATGTTGGCTGAAGAGCAGGCATTCATGGTTCGAGCCCCCACAACACCAATTTTTTTTTTGCAAAATAAGCAGGAAACAAGTCCCTGACAAATATGTACACATAAAACCACAAGTTATGTAAAATGTAATGAAATAGCCCATATTGAAGACATGTGAGGTAACAAAAGAAGAAAAAATGCCAGATATGCCCATAGCTGAGCTACAGTTTAACAGAGTGAGTGCATGTGCCCGTAGATGAGCAGTGGTTTAACTGGTGCAAAATGAGTGCCTGTAGCTGAGCAGTGGTTTAACATGCTAAATCTATGTGCCCCTAACTGAGCTGAGCGTAATATGCATGCCGATAGCCAAATGAGGCTTAAAGCAACGTACCCGTTTGCTGAGCTGCACCACGCAAACAAGCTAACCGACGGGCAACGTTGAGCAAGCCGTATCAAAACTGCCTTTACACAGACACACCCCTCAGCATGTCTAGACAGTGGCCAGGTTCGAACCCAGGATACTATACACCATAGTCAAGGTACAGAACCACTAAGCCATGACAGCAGTACCTGTAAATGCAATAATAGCTAATATATAGGAATGAATACAAACTAGAGCAAGACAATGCAGGTTTACTGAAGTTGATACAATTCCAAAATGGCCAATCACAGATATGTGCGGGAAAAATGGACTATATAAGCCCCATAGGCGGGAATACACAGCATAAACGATTGTAGAACTGACCTGCAGTCAGAATGACAGGAGTAGGAGAGGGTAGTCGCTTTCGTGCACAGAGGTGGGGTGTTGAGGAGTCCAGGTACATGGTCTGGTTCCTAGTCCATAATCATGAGGCCCAACTCATGCAGGGCCAGGTCCTCTGGGGAGCATACAGGGCTGAGGCGTGGGACCGGTTGGCTCATGATCTCACCAGTGCCACAGGGATTCCAAGGACTGGTGAGCAGGTCCGTCACCACCATGCGGACCTGAAGAGACGCAAGCAGGACCAACTGAACCTTTGGGTCCAGGAGGCCCGGCAAACACCCAACACCCCACTACTGAGTATGTAACATTTAATTATGTATGTAAGAAATTAAACTAGCTGATATTATGGAGATGTGTATTCCAATATTACTTCATTTATATTACAGCTGCAGGTGTCCGTTCTGCAAACCGCAGAGCCTATGGCAATAGGCTGGTGCGGTTGCGCCACCAGGCAGGTCAGTAATCCACTACCAGTAACTGTAAAGAAATATAAAAGTATGACAGTCAGCAAAAGAGTGCAGTGTAGTCAGTAAGGAATAAAATCTGCAAGTAACAGAGTGAAAGTGTATGCAAGTATTGCTTGATTACAAAAGTGTGTTCCAGCCTGTAAGTTTAACCTAAACTTGAAACTGTCTGACATATATTCTGAAATAAAAATGCCCTGCCTGTAAGAAAATAGTACACAACCTGCAGCAGGCTGAAAAGTATAGCTGCAGAAGATGATGAAATCACATGTGTGTAATATATCCCTGTGGAAATACTGAAACATGACAGAAGTGAGACTGCTGGAAAGGATTGTAATAACTACTGGTAAAACATGTCAATAAAGCCTAGAAGTACCATCCTGAATAGTAAAATGAAAGCAAGTGAGAGAGTGTGAGAACGTGTCATGAATCCAGCAATACATTAGTAATAACCCCTGAATAAAGTATACTGCAGTCAAGACAGAATGAAATGCATGTGAGATTCAAAACCAAACAGCAAAATCTGTTCAAAGTGTTGCTGCATCTGGAATGTGTATCCCAAAATCCGGATATGTTGCTCTCAGTCTGCAATATGCAGATAGGATGTTTGTCTGATATACCAAACATCCACACTTGTCTACAGCTATATAAAGCAAATGTAGCAGGATGATGTAGCTGAACAAAGCTAGATATGAATGTGTATGAAGAACCATAAAATGTATATTGATGTTGCAGTAACAGTCCTATCACCAAGTTGAAATAGTTATCATATAGGAAACTGTAGTTAGAACAGTAGTGTGTATATAACTGTAGCTATTAGAAATGTACAGCATATGTATTGTTATTCGAAGGTGTTAATATTACTTTCTTCACCCCACCCTATAACCACATATAACCCATTCCACGTGAAAATGGTATGTGCAATCACAATTAACACCCCTGGACGTTTGTCCTGTTGGGTCATATATATTTGCATGTCTGTTGATGCATCTGCCCTGTTCATACATCCACACCTGATGGCCTGTTGCCATCAATTAACCCTGCATGTTGTTGGACTGTGTATTTCTGTTCAAATTATGCATGTGTTATGCACGCTGTTCAGTGGTGTGAATATCTGGGTGTTTGGTTAATGGGAATACTAATGCATGCTGTTACAACTAATTGTGAATGGTATTATATGTCACTAACCCAAACTGTCATGACATAATGCAAAACATAGTGCGACAGGGAAGGCGGGTTCCAGCGGACCCACCTCTCCCACCTCAGCTGGCGAGTGCACCTGGCACTAGTGCCGAGTCCGGACCCTCCTCTGGTGGCCCTGTGACACCTGTGGGTGGAAGCACTGCAGGGGATGGGGCTCGCACCCCCTCTGCAAGTGTGGCTGGAGGAGAACCACCACTCACCCTCCGTAGCGTCCGGACTGTGGTGTGTATGGAGATTCGGGACTCTGTTCTTGAGCCCCTACTCCAGCTCGAGTCAAGGGTGGCGCAACTAACGGGCATGCCTGTTGCCCCGCCTACACAGCCCCCAGCACAGCCCCATCCTGGGCAGTGAAGGAACAGTGGCAACTGCCTATGGGTGGGGATATCAGTTCCACTGTTGCCATCTGTGGGCTCATGGGCTCTGGATATCCATACCTCCGTCCCCGTCAATTGTGTAACCCCCCCACACACATGTCATACACCGCCCCTGTATGCGTCTTGTTTGTCTTCTCTGTTTACCTACCCAACCTACCTCCCCAGCTGTACCGACTTCCTTCACCTGACATACCACTCTCACCTGAAAAAAAAAAAAGGGCACTCTGTACCCACAAAAAATTACGCCCCATACATAGCTGCCCATTCCGCACACATGTCTACTGGACATGGAACCTATCAATTACAATTGGCTGTACAACAAGTATTATTGTTGTCCTGACACCTCTCTCAGGGGTGGAAGGTTTCAAATGTCACACCAAATTACATACATATGCACAACTGTTGCTGATAAAGAAATGGGCAGCTATGGGCCTTACCTACATCCCTCCTGCACATCCCAAGCTTGTTTCCCTACTGTCTTACCCTCTTTGTGACCCCTTTTTCACCACTTTCCTGTCTCCCCATTTTCTTTTCTTTCAAAGAAAATAGCGTGGGTGTGCGCAAGAGTAAGCACATTTAAGCGGTTGTAAGCAGGTGTGCGTGGAGCTAACTGCCAGTGCGCATGCGTGAGCTCCGCGCAAACCAGCGCTAACCCGGTTACAACTGCTTAAAAGTGCCTTAGTCACTTTTATTGACAGGTCCTGTACTCAGTTCGAAAGCAAAATAAAATCCCACTGTGAGTCCCAAACCCAGGACCTTGGAAACAGTAGTCTGCATGACTTACCACTAAGCCATGACTCTTATAGAAGAACATTGTGCTAAAATAAATATATCATGTAATAGTAGGAATGAATGTAAAGGGAATTTAGATGTGTAGTACACAAAGCATGCCATTTAGAATTACTATCAAAACTAGTGGATTTCCATAATAGTAGTGTGTGAATAGAAACAGCCATGCTAGTTGGAAGCTAGTAGGTAATAATGTCACTATAACACCTTGCAAGCCACACACATACTCACAGCAGGATAAGCACTGCCCATACCCCACAACCTCTTACAGGAACACATCTGGACCAAGTAATAAAATATGTGGAGCAAAGGCCCAAAACCAGGGACACATTACAAATAATGTTACAACAAACGCAGACAGTTCAGAGAGTAACAGGGTCTGCACTTTGTGGGATGTTTGGAAGGGTATGCAGTCTGAAACTTGAATGTTTGTCACCATATTCTGACTTGAGCCCAGAGTGACTTGCCAGAAAAAGGTGTGCATGAGATATTGACCAAAATATGAGGCAGAAATGTGGACAACCTGCAAATATCTGTACACATGACGGGTCTGACACCACCATATTTGAATAGTTAAGAGCCTAGACATAGCAACAGTGAATGACTTACAGGGATGCCCCACAGACCCCATGTGAAATGTACAAACAGTAGGCAGAAAGGTGTAACACATGCAATGGTAACTATGGAGTCCTGAAAGTATTCATCACTTGCATGGCAGAAAAAGTGTAGTAATACATATGCTCATGCTAACCCACAGTCACAACTGCAGCATACCAGACATTTTAATGGGTGTACCCCACTGATATGTACCATTCCATGAGGCACATAACAGATGAATCTGAAAGTCTCTGGGGCCTGCTCAGCAGCATACTCAAATACCCTAATAGATGTCAAGGCCCACACCATGGCCAGACCACACTGCATGCTGTAACACCCTAGCAGATATAGCAAGCATTCCAAGGTGTGAATGTACATGGAAAATAGGAAAGCTACAGCAGCACACTACAGTCAAGACACCTAGCAGGCATACAAGTAGTGACTTTAAAGGGCAACTATTGAAGCCTTAGCAACAAAGTGCAAGCAAAAGTGAAAGGAAAGCACACACACACACATTAACAGTAGTAGTAGTTGTAGGTGTCAGTGTACATACACAGTTAGTACAGGAAACTGGAGAAATGAATGGAGGAATGTTAATCTACAACACACCTGGAAATATGAGAGAGATACCAACCTTTACACTCACAGAACATTGTCCACAGCATAATAGCATGGTCCCTGGCCTTAAAATCTGAAAGGGCTACGCCTATCTCACATACATTTTTATAGCACTGTTCTGAAATCACAGTGAGAACTGCAATCAGTACACAACTGGCTGCATGCAATTAGCAAATGCTGGCTAACAATTGGTGCAGAGGCCATCACATGGGCATATGCAGATACCTACAAAAGTATGCTGTACTCCCAGTCCACACATGCAATACTTTCATTGCACCCTGAGAAGGACGTGAGAGACAGACAGAGAGAGAGAGAGAGAGAGAGAGAGACAGAGACAGAGAAAACTGCAATTAAGCAGACACAAACAAATTGTTCAGCAACAACTACCTGAAAGCTGACAACTGGGAAGTGGAGCAGCAGGACAGAGAACCAGACGGCAACACAAGCAGCTGTGACAAACACAGGTAATTTAAAGTAATACTATAAAGGTCTACATACTGTGAACCCTCCATATGTGTCATTGGTCTGTATCCATATGTATATGAAGATGTGTAAAGGGCAGGGGACATACAGCAACTATCAGTGAAGGCTGTACATACATTTGTATGTGAGAGCATCTATGTGCACATATCAATGCTGGTTGATTGTAGGTTGTAGTGCCATGTACAAAGTAGGTTTCACAGTTATGTATGTTTAGCAGTATGTTAGTGTGTGTATACAGTATGGTAGACAAATATGTTGATATACCTGTCTAACATATGGATACGTATGTATGTCAACATATGTATGTGTATATATATATATATATATATATATATATATATATATATATATATATATATATATGATATGCATATATGTATACATACATAGAGAGAGAGATGTAGGAATACATAGACAGATTTAGATAGAATATTGTACAAACATGTCTATGTAATGCACACATACAGATATAGATATATGTAGATACATATACATAGACAGACTGTTCTGACTACCTACAGGTATGACTGTATATGATGACCTGCAACACAGCCTGTCCCACCACCTCTGTCACTCACACCCACTCTGTGTCCCCCCCTCCACATCTATAGCAATATATGTACATCAATATATATATGTGTATATGTATACGGACATATATATATATATATATATATATATATATATATATACATATAGATATATCTATATACATATATATATATATATATATATATAGAGAGAGAGAGAGAGATGTATATAAAGTCTGAGTGAGGCACATGTGTACAGATGTATTGCAACAGGTGCCTGGTGACAAAGGCATGGAATGAACACCAGTGTCAAAACCGGAGTACCATACCACATTCCAGATCACCTACACCAGTAACCACCTGATATGTGATTGGCTGCCCACCACTGCATGTGTCAGGGGTGAACAGGGTCATAAATGTGTACAATAGTGGCCCCAATGATATTCACAATGGCACACTATCCCTGGAATACCTGCACATGGTATGTGTCAGCGGACATGGTGTGTCAGCTATGGACATGTAGGTCGGTGTACCTCCACACCACATAATGGATGCCATGGTATGGACCTCACATGACAGCTACAGATATGGAGAAGGACACAGTGACATGTACAACACTGTGACAATGCACTCAAACACATTACCAATGCACAGTGACTGACAACACCACAGAGTACACATATGCTACCCACATAGAGGTTACCACTCCCGGATTTACATATGTAAGTCACACCCATGACAGATGTCCAACAACCATAGTAACACCCCACACCATCCACAACCTAAATGTCTGCTGTGTGTCGTCCGTGCCACTGCAATAGAGTGCACATGTGGGTGTAAGTGTTCCTACCCACAGATAAGACATACCCTGCAATAAACCACACAGTGTTAAGAAGCAAGACTCCCCATGAGTACATGTCACACATACCCCTGCTGATGTTAGTCAGATAGGTAATATGCCATATGAGTCACCCTGTGTAACTGTGTGACAGCAGCAGGTACCATCACACCACATGTGTCACAATGGTCAGGGTAGCAGAACAGTACGCTGCTGTAGTCCCAGAGGCAATAGCATATTGTATAGTATTGTATTGTAATGTAATGTATTGTGTTGTATTGTATTGGTATGTTGAGGTGCCTCCTTCGTGGAGTGGAACCACTGCTGCTGTGCGCCAGTGTACAGGTACATATCCTGTAGTCAGGCTAGTGTTACATAGCACTTCTATATGTGTGTTTAGCTCCTGTCAGAGTTTATGTAGCATGCAACTGGGGATACCATCAGGTCCCATTCATGTTGTGTATTCTGCTGTTCTGAGGGTGGCTCTCACCTGGACATCTGTGATGACAGGGAGGTTACAGTCAGCTGGGATAACTATGCCTTATTTTGGGGGAGAGGGTGGGGTGACACCTGCACTGAACCTGTCTGCCACAATGTTGTCAATATCTGTGGTGTCAGTGAAATATTTGTTGTTGTGTACTACCTATGGGCATAGAGGATGGATCCTGACCAGGTTGCTAACATAACTGAAGAAGGCCTTCTGGTTATCTGTAGTGTCCCTCTTGATTTCCCTCTCAACGTTGCCCATGGATTTTGTATTACGGAAAATAGATACTTACTAGTGCTGCTCAGACATGCCCTCCCTTTATGGAATTATGTTCTGTCTTGCAGTAGCTTCCATCTTCTGTAATACAATCTGTCTATGGCTGGGGTCCACCAGACAGGATGCTGTCCCTTTGTGGAGAGTGTCTTGGTCATATATGGGATTGCATGATCCATGCATTCTCGGAGATGTCTGTAGAAAGCAATTGTGTAGGGGTCAGCATTGTGGGTTGTATCTGCCACTGGCCCAGTGGGCTGAAAGGATACCATGTCACTGTTACAAAGTGTAAAGTTTGTATCTGTAATATTATGCACTATAGTCATTTGTGCTGGTGGTGGAGGTGGGATATGTATATCCAGGGCAATCAGTGTGTGGTCAGCTCACAGTAGTTGATGATGTAGGCCATACAGTACCTAGATACAAACCCCCAGAGTGAGGAGGTGCTCTTGACCTGAATCAGTGTTCTGACTGCTGGGGTTTGGTAGTATGTCGTATGGAGTGTGCCAGGTACTGTTGCACAGTTGCTGGCTGCGCACTGATACCTGGCCATCTACATGTGTATCCACCAATAGACAGACAGATGCTACATATGTGAGATATATTGTATCATAACAGTCGAGTAGCATGTGCAGTATCTGTGCCAAATTCTGCTGACATATATTGCTGATACCAGGTTATTTTCTTTCTCAGGTACATGGCCCACCCGCGGAATCCCACCTACTCCACAGCTGAGGATGAGGAGATACACCAGAGCCTGGTGCGGGATTATGCAATACTCTTTTCCCACACCAGCCAGAATCAGCAGGACAGGGCTGCACTGTGGCAAGACCTTGTCCGTCGGGTAAATGACATAGGCACGCATAATAGGACATATGAGCAGGTACGACATCACTGCAGTGATTTAATCAGACATGTCCATCAGCGTGCGTCGGATATCCACAGGCAACAGGTCACCACAGGTGGTGGGGTGGCTACACATCCCCCACTCACCACACTGGAGGGACTACTCATGAGTGTAGTGGCTCCAGTCTGCCAGCAACAACAACAGCAGCAGACATGCATTATGATGGAGGCTGGAGCCACGCATCAGCAAGACAGTGAACGTGCAGGTAATATGCCATATGTATAGTTGACTGTTGTGTACACTGGTAGTTAATGCATGTGTGAGGTGTGTCCTTGGTTTGTAGCTGTCACCATAGTATTTAATGTGCAAGTGTGATATCCTCAATATTAGCAGCTGACCTGTGAAAGGCGACTGTTGTACTACTGACCTGTATCATACTCAGTAACAATGGCACAGCTGTGCCCACTGACATTAGTTTCTTCACGTCTGCAGGACCCTCTGGTATAACAGCAATGCAGCCTATCCATGCTGGTGAGTGTGTATTAACAATTCCTGTAATAGTGTTGATAGTAATAGTACTATTTGGCTCACTTAGTAGTGCTCTTTGTATGCATGTAGGTGTGTCTGTGTCTGTGTGTTGATATCACGCATACTGAGTACTGTACAATTGTGTGAAACTGTGTGCATGTGTGCATGTGTGCACCTGTGCATGTATGCACCTGTGCATGTGAGCATGTGTGCATGTGTGCATGTGTGCACCTGTGCATGTGTGCATGTGTGCATGTGTGCATGTGTGCACCTGTGCATGTGTGCATGTGTGCACCTGTGCATGTGTGCATGCGTGCATGTGTGCATGTGTGCACCTGTGCATGTGTGCATGTGTGCATGTGTGCATGTGTGCATGTGTGCATGTGTGCATGTGCATGTGTGCATGTGTGCACCTGTGCATGTGTGCATCACTGGTAATGTGTAGACATTGTAAACTGTGTTTCCTGTTTCCCTCCCACAGGTTCTGTTGCTGCTCTGGTGTCATGTAGCAGGGAACCTGAGTCAGGTGCCGTGGGTACTGATAATGATGACATCTGTGTAATGGCACAGGAAAGTATGCCAGGGTCCGCCATTGGTCAGCCGATTGACAGTACACAGCTGTCGACCCCATCAATGCGCACAGTTATCCTGCCAATACACCCTTTGTCACCAATGTCCCTAGGTGATGGACAGCATACAGTGGGCATTGACCAGGGTAATGTGGTATCTGTGGCACATGCCTCCCCACACAGCAGCCATGGGCATGGCCCAGAGATGGTACCACACAGACAGATGTCCAGGGGTTCTCGTGGGAGCATCCTTGGGCGTACTGCCCCTGTCAAAAGTGCCCAAAGAGGTCGTACAACCTCAGCTATGTTTCGGGCTGTCATGCAGGCACAGTCACGTATGGAACGGTACACCAGACAGGGTCTGAGGGAGCTGACAGCATGTCGCACAGCCATGACTGACAGTATGCGTGACATTGCGGCTGCCATCCGTGATTTCACCGATGTCATAGACAGACGTTGTGGGGTCATATTAGACCGGTTCCACAACTACATGTCCATGAGCCAGGGCGATGTTGGGTGGTTGAGGCTTCGACGTGGCCGTATGCCAGCAACAGCAGCAGCTGGCAGTCGGGGGACAACAGGGCGCGCCCCTCAGCGCCAGCAGCATCCCCAGCAATGCTGGGTCTGTGCTGTCATCAGACCACCCCAGGAGACCACGTGCACGTGGCTCTGGCCAGGCCCGACAGGGATCTGTGTCCAGTCAATGAACACCTGCTTCTGATGACAGTACCCAGTCTGGGTTGGTACTGGATACGGTCCGTAGCACTCCTGCAAGGCACAGGTACCGTGTCCGTGGCCAGAGACACTGATCTGTATGACCTGGCAGGTACAGTCTGTGGCTGTCCACAAACACCAGTATATGGCAGCCATGAGGTGGAACTGTGTGCATCCATACACACATGCGAATTGACAACACCTAGGGCTACCGCATACACGCACACACTGCATCAACATTGCCCCACCTTCTACTGCTGTCCCTCACCAACACACATACACATATATGTCAATTGGTGGTATCGGTGGCTGACTCAGGCATACCAAGTTCACACCCTGTGCATATGATGAAACTGTGCCACCTCCTGCAATCTGTAACAACTGTGCAGGTACAGGTTAACATGTTGCTGATGCACAGGGTGACCACATAGATGTGTAGTAATAGTATCATGTTGTTAACAGTACTGTGTGCTGAATTAATTGTGGGTATATCACAGCATGCCTGATGCAGTAAGTGTGTGATTATCATGTCCTGTTGTCTACACCTATGGTAAGTACCATAGTGTATCATCTGCACATGTTGGCATACTGGTGGTAACGATGTCAACAGAAGGCTACATACATAGGTAGCACAGGGGATAGGGTAATGAATGTAGTAATACACAATGATGGACATGTAAATTGCAAGTGGCATGTTGCCCACACTGGACTCTGCAATGCAGCTGTTTGAGGATGTTGATATGTGTGCAGTACTACACGACTGGTACAGGACACACAGGAGCACCCTAGCACTGCATGCTCACATCTCATACCATGCTAGACAGCCCCAACACACATAACTAACTGTCACAGGAGGGAGAGTCCCCATATATGTCAGGGATACTGTGGTGGCAGGCCAGGTAGCATACATCCTACTAAGTATGGAACCACTGAGTGAAGGCTCAGTGTCTGTTATTTGACATGTGTATTACTGCAGGTATGAGCACATGGGTTTCCATCCAGTTATTGTACATCCTGACAGTACATGGTCTGTACACTTGTGTACACTGAGACTGGACCCTAGCCATCTGACCCGTGTATTTCCATGTACATGTGCATAGTGCCTGCATATTTGCAGTGTTACTTACTGGAACTGGTACAGCTTGTTTGTTGTACAATGGACTACATGCAGCCCTGTCTACTGTAGCTTTGTTTGCATGCATGTTTGCTTGCAATTACCCTGGAATACTGATCACACCTGCAATGCATAATTATAGAGCTTCTGTGGACTCCTAGTGCCATCTGCATAGCTTACTATATGTATGTCTATGTCCCACTTGACAGGATGTCACTGTTTGTCTTGTTCACATGTGCATTGCCTGTGACACAGTGCATATGACTTACCTGGCATGTGTCCACGTGAGCAGTCATATATGCTACTGCTAACTAATCACAGGCACTACACCTTCACATATTCATCTTCTGTTGAACTACCTGCTTTGCTAGGGACGGCCTGCACCTGTCACCCCTGGGCTTTCAGATATTGGCAAAGGCTCTTGCTACCCCCATAGTGCCTATGTTAGGCAAGGCTCAAATGACAAACCCACCTTCATAGGTATCACAAGGGATAAGAAACTAAGAGTAATGCTACCCAACGCCAGAAGTCTAAACCTCCAGATGCATGCACCCAAAACACTCCTTGGCATGGAGAACATCGATATCTGTGCAGTAACAGATGCCTGGTTCAGGGCTACTGAGAGCACACCAGCACTACCAGGTTTAACCTGGTTGATTTCTTTGAAACAGTCACCAAGGCCATTGATGAGGGGAAGGTGGTTCACACAGCCTACCTGGACCTTGCAAAAGCCTTCACAACAATAGTGAGCAATACACTTCTCATCTTGCCATCCAGTACCCATGTTGCTGATTATCACATCCAGTATGCTTACCCCTCTTGTGGGAGTGGTACATTGTTCCTGGGCCTTTTGGTTTATGGATTCTATGAACTTTTGTCCTACACTGTTGGAGCTAGTATAATGCTCCCAGTCTATGTCTGGGTATTTTCAGTCACCCAATATAATGTGGTTTGGAGGACTTGATATATTCATGTATTCCAGCATAGGCCAGGTGCAGTTCCTGGTGTTGGGACAGTAGTCTGCAGCAGGCTATAAACTGGGGGGCAGTTTTAGCCACTGTTACTTGACGATGGCTAGTCCATGCTGCTTTTTGTTGTGGTACCAACATGGAGGTGTGGTTATCCTTGACAATTCTTGCTAGTCACCCTCCTTTTGTAGCTTGTTCCATGTTTTGAGGCTGTATAGCACAGTATGAGGTGTAACCTGGTAGTGTTAGGGTGCTGTTATGAGCCTTGGCTCAGTTTTCTGTTACAGCGCAGATATCAACATTCTCCATACTGGGTGAGTTTAGACTGCATGCATCTTGCTGTTTCGACTTATCCCTTATCTTATTCTTATCCCTTCTGATACCTATGGAGATAGGTTTGTGTTTTGAGCCTTACCTATTCAGGGCACACTGTGGGTAACAAGAGCCTTTGCCAGTATCCATACGGCTTGCACTGATAGGTGCACGCCAGTCCTAGCAGGTGGTGCATCATGTCATGCTCAGCATGTCATCCCAGACTGGCACACATTGGATCCCCTTTGACTAACTGCGATACTTCAGTCAATTATTGCACTTGATCATCTCATTGTCATGTTGTGGCATGATGCTTGTTGAGGGTAGGATGTTAGTCAGGGTCCTTAGGTGTGCATATAGTACATGGTGTTACATTACTTAACACATAGCATTCATGCCTCAGGTGGTGCTGCAGGGCTGCCTCTGTCGGATGCGCATATTACACTTCCCTGTACATGTTTGAGAGCAGGTTGTGTCATGCTAGGCATCCCTGTTACTATATGAGTGAGTCAGAGAGGGGTATCATTCCCAGGGTTCCTACTGAGCCAGTGTATGTGCTATGCGCTGCCTCTTTGCGAAGTCCAGGGCATACTGGGCATGCCTCCTTCTGCCTACTGGGGCAGGCTCAGGTTGTTCCTCCTCTGAGTCACGCTCTGCATGTGATGGCCTTGGCAATGGTGGGGGGCTGTTTGGCCCGGCCCTATGCTGGTCCTGCTGCAGCTGTTTTCGCAAGATCATATTATGTAGCATAGCACATACCATGACAATTTGGGTACATGTAGTTGGTGTGTACTGCAAGGCTCCACCAGATGTGTCCAGACACCGGAACCGTGACTTGAGCAGCCCAAACACACGCTCTATTACATTACATGTTTGTGCGTGTGCCTCATTATGGCGTTCCTGTTCAGGTGTGTGTGCATTTCTGATGGGTGTCATCAGCCACGCTCCAGTGCATAACCTGCATCCCCCACTAGGTGTCCATGCGGGATGTCCCCATTGGCAAATGTCTGGTACAGCTGCGTCAAATGCCAGATGTGGGAATCATGGTAGCTCCCAGGACAGCCAGCACACACATTCATTATTATGCCCTGGGCATCACATGACCTGGCAGTTGATGGAGAAGCCCTTGCGGTTGATGTATGCCCTACCCCGCTCACCGGCTGGTGCTTTGATGCATATGTGCGTGCAGTCTATTGCACCCACTACCTCAGGGTATTCTGCTATTTGCTGGAAGAGACGAATATTGCTGGCCAATACCTCACGGGCATTGGGGAAATATACATGATCACCGACATGTGCTGGCATGGCATCCAGGAACTGGTGCAGTACCCTGGAGGCTGATGCCTGTGATATCCCCATCATATCACCAGTTGGTCTCTGGAAGGTACCTGTTGCTAGTATTCTTAGGCCAACACATACCTTGGTTTCCAGTGGGATGGGTTCCCCTCTGTTGGTTCTGTGTGTGAGGTGTGGCCTGCACAGCTCCACTATTTGCTGCAGGAGGTCTCTGTCCACTCTATAGCACTCTACTATCTCCAGCTCATGTAACCCATGGTAGGTGACCCTGGGCCTGAACACTCTTCTCTGTCTCCTCACTGTGGGTTGTCTGGCACCATCTGCATTGTCACCACCCTCAGCAAGTCACCTATGTCTCATTATGACAGCTATGGCAGCCCCTAACATTTCTGCTCTGAGTTCAGCTTTTTCAGTTTTCACTTCTGATAACTTAACTCCTGTCTTGCAGTGTCTCTTGAGAGAAACATCCTGCACTGCTGTTTGCAGAGTTTTAAGTGCTGGGCTGGGCTACTATTCTGCCTGTGTAATTGCTTGCATCTAATTGCTTTCACCTGCTAGCTCCAGCAGTATTCCCTGCTAGCTTCCTACTAAATCTGTTGCTTCCTTTTTCCTTTCTGTTTCCTCAGGGTGGAGCCGTGTGTAAACCAGCAGAAACACGCTCACAGTGGCTTACACGCGCGCACACATGCTTACATGGTTCAGAATCTGCTTATTTGGATTAAAACGCACGCACGCCCTTGCAAACAGTGTTAAACATCGCCCAACACGCTCCCACATGCTCAGTCTGCCTTACACGCGCGCACACTGCCTTACTCGCGCTTCATGGCGCGTCTTGCATACACATTCAGCAAGAAACTTTGGTGTAGGCAACAGTGTACACCTTCCATTTCTTGGCTTTCTCATGCTTAGTTAGTGGCACACCTCTTTCCATGATATCTGTCTGACATCTGTCATGTAACTCTGACCTCCAATGAACTGCATTTCTTTCTACCATTCCCCCCTGTGATGTCACCTATCTCCTACTCTGTTCCTCCCCTTCTGTACCTCTTACACTACTCAGACTGTGCTCATTTGCTATGTGACAGTGGAATTCAGTATCCTTACACTCATTTGCATCAGATTGCCTACTAATGCTTAGTTACATGTCTTAGACTCAGCTTCCCCCATTAGCAAACACTACACGGTGGCCATGTTGGTTTTGGTCTGCTGGTCCCTGCATTGACATTCCATGTATTGCATAAAACCTACATTTGTAGGTTTGAAACCTTCGTTTTTATGTTTTATACAGTGCAGCCCGTTTGCGGGGCTGCGCTGGTTTAAACATCGGCAATCGCCGAAAAAAAAATATATTTTTAATATATTTGCATCAGGTTACTTTGCCAATGGCCACATATTTTGCCATTGGCATGCTGCCTGACACATATGCACCCTTTATTTGGAGCTGACATGGCTCCATTGCAGTTTGCAGAAACGTACTCAGTTGTCAACTGAGTACATTTCTGCAGCTAAAACGGCTCTTACACGGGCTGTTCTGGGCTTCCTGGATCGCTAGTCATCCTCATTTGCATGCTATTCGGCTGCAAGTGAGGTGATTAGCTTATCCATGCCCACTCCATGTAAGAGCCGTTTTAGCTTGTCTCTTACACGGACTTTGGGCTGTTCCTGGATCGCGAAGGCTGCATGGAGTCTTACACTACTCTTAGACTCCGTGCAAGCCTTCGTGAATCCGGCCCGTAGTCTTTGCAATAATTTTCTTATGTTACAAATGTCAGATGTAATGCTTAAATTTCCACTTGTGTTTATAAAGGGAAGTAACTTTTTTTTTTCTCAGAAGAGACAGTTGAAAAAGGCTAAGATTACTACAGGCACTAGAGTCCCATGGGCTGAAAGAATACAGCCACTATGTCAATACCAGGGAATCAAGTGTCTTGTAGCTCAGCTAGGCTGCAACTGGTGACCAAACTGGAATATGAGTTTGGTAAGCAATTGTGGAGAGGGAGCAGGTGGTGGTTAGGATCAGGGATATGGAGGGTGATTTAGCACTTAAGATTATGGAGCAGGAAGGAGATTTAGGGAGGGGGTGGAGTTTTAGGTTTGCGGAGATGGAAGGCAGTTTTAGGGGTAAGAAGCAGTCAAGGTTTAAAGAGGGATACCAGATGCTTAGGGTAGGGGACTGAGGATTCAGGTTGGGAATTGGGTGGGAGTATTAGTTTTAATTTTTGGCTTCTGGTAGGGTAATTAATTTTATAGAACTGGGTATTAGGTGGACTATGTAGAAACAGGAGATCAGACTAGTGGGAGCTAGAGCACTTGCTTTTTCTAACAAGTGGCAGAGAGTAGGTGCATCGTGAGTTACTAGCACATGAGCATCACTAGTGGGGACTTGTGCAGCTTACACAATTACTGTGACAATTACACCTTAGATACAGAAATAGTGTGTGTGTGTGTGTGTGTGTGTGTGTGTGTGTGTGTGTGTGTGTGTGTGTGTGTGCGTGTGTGCGCGTGTGTGTGTATGTCAGTGTGTGTGTGTGTGTTTATGTGTGTACGTATGTATGTCAGTGTGTACATGTGTGTATATGTATGTCTGTGTGTGTGTTTGTCAGTGAGTGTCTGTGTGTTTGTGTGTGTGCATGCATGTGTATGTCAGAGTGTGTGCATGTGTGTGTGTGTGCATGTGTGTGTGTATGTATGTATGTATGTTTGTCAGTGTGTATATGTGTGTATATGTATGTTTGTGTGTATTTGTCAGTGAGTGTCTGTGTGTGTGCATGCATGTGTGTTTGTCAGAGTGTGCGTGTGTGTGTGTGTGTGTGTGTGTGTGTGTGTGTGTGTGTGTCTGTTAATGCTGTGTATGTCAGTGTGTGTGTGTGTGTGTGTGTGTGTGTGTGTGTGTGTGAGTGTGTGTGTGCGTATATGTGTGTGTGTGTGTGTGTGTGTGCCCGCGTGCAAGTGCATATGTATGTGTGAAAGACTGAAACTTTAGAAGACAGGCTATGGCTGCATAAAAGTAAACGTTCTCCATGTGTATTACATTACAGCCAATATTCATTCAACACAGAAGATCACAACTCAACAGACTGCTCTGAGACTTAATGAGAAAATAAATCAGAATACAAAGGATGCATTAGGAGATCAGTTAAACACAGAGAAGTAAAACAACAAGTTGCAATTTGTAATTTGTCAGCATGTCTAAGCAAGCAATCTTCAAGACATAGATGCTTTGTTTAGCAGAGAATGTGAACTTGCAGTACTTTGAAGTTCATTGTGAATATTGTTTTATAAAAAGGCAGGGACTACTAAGAGAAAAAGATACCAGATTAGAGTACATTGTTTCTGTGTGCAGGCCGTGTTTTTCTAGAACTGAAAGAAATGGAGAAAGAAAAAGAGAGGGAGAATAAAAAATGTGTTAACATGTAAGTTTAAGTTAGATATCGATGAAATGTGGCAATATTAATCAAAGTTTTGTTATACTCTTAAAATTGTCTGAATATTAAGACCTTACTGGCCATTAATTTTGTGGCTATGAGTACTTAGATTAGAAATGAGGTTTGGCAACAAACCAAGTTGTCCCAGGACATCTTCAAGAGGGGTTAGATTGATATATTAGTAGGAGTTAAGTGGGTTGGGGAGGTGAAAGGGTAAATGGAGAGTGATGATTTGGAGGAAATGAGGTAAGGGTGAGGAGGGGCTTAAGGGGTTTAGACAAGTGTAGCTAGGTAAGTAATTACATTTTGGCGTGAACCTGCTACATAGCAGGATTACATCCATGACGACCAGTAAGAGCGTGGGTGATCAGGTAGGCCTTGGGTTACTAGTGGTGTGACTTTAGAGGTGAGTATGGGGGTAATAAGGGGTAAGGTCTATCTGAGTTAAAACTTCTGGCTTTAAGGAGAAGTCAGGTTAGTGCACAGCCCTTTATTCTGTCAACCTGCTAAGTTTCTTGGGAGCACTTTTGAAGGGTTTACTTGTGGGCAATTCATTTATTTATGGCTTTGTCAAGATTTCCAGTCGTAAGAGTTTGAGGAGTATGGTTATGGGCACTTTTCTTGTCAGGGTGCTCTGTTTTATGTCAACTGTTTATTTGGCGGGTTCTGAGTCTGGGTGGGGCATATTTAGCAATAAATAGATGTTTTGTGTGGTAGTGGAGTATGTAGTCGATGCCCGTGCTGCTGGTCTGGTGTTTTTTTTTTTTTTTTTATTAAGAAGGCCCAGGTGTAATTGGTGCGCCATTTAGTGGACGTTTTTTGTGGGCTTGGGAGTGCACACAAGTGATGGCCATCAGGGGATGGACTCTTAATGGTTGATAGTTCTGCAAAAGTCTGTTGCTTAGGAGAGGTGCAATGGTTGGATTTGTGGCAAGTCAAGGGGGCTGGGCTCCCTGTAGGATAACGGGCATTTGAGTTTTACACTGCATGTCCTTAAGCACAAAAAAAAAAATAAAAAATGAGGTTTATTGTATTTACGGTCGGCAGGAGGGTGAGCTTTTATGGAGCCCTTTGTTCTGGGTTGTTCAGAGCAGCACTAATGTGGATCAGTTGACAGGCTGGTGCTATGATCAAAGGAAAGTTTTGCTGTTCATCAGAGGGATAGAGCACTGGGTGAGTGTATAGGCTAATTAAAAAAAAAAGGGGCAATGATGACGTTCTCTGTTGTTTGTTGGTGTCAATGGTTGTAGAGTTTGGAATCGGCAGTCCCTTGGCTTCTTGCTGGTGGGAGGCAATTACTACTGATGCTCTGAATCACTAAATCAATTTGGCTTGCAGACTTCATATCTGGTGGGCAATGTCGACTAGCAGTATTCTAGTTTGCCGATTCTATTACTTTAGCAATGCATGGCAGCATGGAGGCTCGTGATTTCTGGGGAAGGAGTTCCTGATGGGGGTTTTAGACATGGAGATATCCATTGGTTTGTGTTTAAGGTATAAACGTCATCATAGCTAATGAGATTACCACAAAATGTGGTGGATAATTGTTCATAAATCTAGGATTGGCAAGTAAGCCATTTGTGTTAAATTGAAATTTTGTCTGCTTGGCAAGAAAACTGTTTGTTTTAGTTAAAATTCAAGGTCTGATGGGTTTGTTTCTGTCACTCATTGGTGGTGTTCACTTCATGGGGGGGGGGGGTAGAGGGAGCAGACTTTGCTGTGTCTGTTTACTCTGTCAGGGTAGGGCTCTGTGTCCATGCATTTCACGAGTTGAGTCCCCGTGAAGAAGGATAGTCAGGCTCACGTGTGGTCTTTCATTTTTTTTTTTTTTTTTGTGGGGGGTGGATTCTTTTCTTCAGACCGTCAAAGAGGGACATAGGCAACGGTAGTTTAGTGTCTTAGTTAATGTTTAAGGGTATCACTATTGCAGAAAGTTGCAATTATATCTTTCAACTCTCCCTGATTTTAGAAATGTCCATTAACTCTGTCCCTCTTAATCTCTTATAAAAGCTAGTTTCTGTTGGAGTAAGGGTGAAGAATTATGATGACTGAACAATGCAAATGGATAATGGTATCACTATTGCAGAAAGTCACAATTGTATCTTTCAACTGTCTATGAATTTAGGGATATCCATTAACTCTATCCCTCTTAATCTTTTCTAAAATCTAGTTACTGTTGGAGTAAAGATGATGAATTATGTTTATTGAACAAGGACAATAGAGTTATAGTCTGCTTTTATTTCAGAAAATTATATTACTTCAAAGCAACTTTGGTTATCTATCAAAGTGTTAGTATGATTATTATGCACTTTATTTGGACGGTAAAGATATTATGCTGCGGTGATGTGTGGTAAACAGTATGGTAACAAGTTTTACGTTATTAAGGCATTTCAAGGTTGGGGTAGTGTAGGACCAAGGGAGGACAAGGTATGTTGTGTGGCACGTTATAACAGGGTTTGATTTTGTTTATGGGAGTTTGGAGGTTCTTATTGGTGGGGAGGAGTGGCACCAGTTTCAGGATCGGGAGTGGTTACTAGACTAATGGCGCTAAGGTTTTCAATAAACTAGCCAAGTTCAGGTACGTAAGTTTAATTATTGGCTACAATTTTGTTGAGAACTCATGGGATGTTTACAGAGTGTACATTTCATTTATAGAATAGTCCATTTAATGCAATGATTTGTTTATTTCACATGGGTATCAGTGGTATCATTTATATGGGAGCGGAGAAGAACCTTTATGGCGAGCTTTGTTAACTCATTTCATTCTGGTGGAGGACAGGAAGTTTGCACAGTAACCTGCAATGGGCAGAGCCTAAGCTTTTTGAGAGAATTACATATTAAACAAATGTTCATATTTCTGGAATCATAGGGGTTACAAAAGAAGTATACATGGCAAACTCTTCAGCACAAACTATTTTATAGTGGTAGTATTCTTTAGGTTCTATGTGTTAAACCAAATTTTATAAGTCACAGTAAACACAAAAGCTATTACATTCATAATATTTTGTGAACAACTTACAAAGTCGCAGCAACCACTCAAGTTAAACACATACATTAGCAGCATTTTATTCATCTAGCTGAGAGCTTTCATATGAGGCTAAAAAGTTCTGTCTGTATTACTTGGTTGTTGAAAAATCTAAAAATCATATTTATGTAAGTTAATATCACAAAACAACAGTTAATATCTGTTTACCTGCACTAGACAGAGGTCAAATATTAATGCAGCTGAATTTGCCATTGTGAAAGCTTTAAGATGACAATTTCTAAATGCCTTGTACATATCATGGTTTTAAAATTATTGATGCAAATGTGAACAAGCAAGATTTGATGCCTACAGGCATCAGTAAGAGTTGAATGCTGATGCACCTGGATGTGTCATTTGGATGTAAAGAGTTAAGACATCCTATGTGTCATTGGGGTTTCACATTTGGTACAGGGTGAATTTCATGCAGTTGATGAAAGGGATATAATGTCATTAAGAAGTGGATGTATACATGTGTCGATTATTTACAGTCTTTTCTTTAACAGATCACAGTGACATCACAGATGTGGACGTGCAGAGTGAGCACTTGGTGGGCTGAAGGAATTGGACTCTAGAGGTGAGAGAGGAAGTTGGGGGATGTTTCAGCTGATGGAGCTCTAGGTAAGAAGGTCACAGTTTGTCAGCAGGCAGCTGAATATGGATTTTGGGATTTCCTTTTATGCAGCCACAAGGTAATGTCCTGTTTTTGTTGATCTTGTGCAGGGAGCAGCAGGATTGAATTTCATGCTGTATTATCATAGCTGGGTTTTTCCTGGAATGGGTCAGGTAGGTGGATTACCAGGAGAGCATACCTAGTAATGGTTTACTGCTGATGGAGGTTTTGGTGAGCTGAGGTGTGTCAGGTAGCGGATAGAAGGATTACATGATTGCAACTGGATCATGGGCTGATTTATAAGTAAAGTTTATGGTAGGGAGGTTATCTTGGTCAAACTGTGTTGCAGCCACCAGGGTTAGGGAATTAGCAGATTACATTGAGTAAGTTAGCTCAGGCTGGTGAGCTAGGTGGGGTGTTTGGTTTAGGGTGATATAGCTTCGAGTTACTGCAGTCTCTTAGACAGGGTGGCATTAATTTTCTACATTCTGGGACAGCCATGGTGTGTTAATGACCTTGTTTGACCTGGTGGCTTTGAGCATTTTCAAATGTTGGTGGTACTTTGTGTTTGGTTAGTTTTACCTGTCTTGATTTTACTGTTTATGTAGCAGTTGGGGTCGCACTGCGAAAGGCCATGAGGGTGGTTTTAAGTGTCCTATTGTTTATAGTGAGTAATTGGTGATGGCAAGCTTGCTATTAAATGGAATTTGAAAGGGATTTCTTGTGGCTATTACTTCATTGGGCAGTAAAATGGTGTTGCAATCTGACATGAGGGTATGCTATTGCCTCTGCAGGGTTTCAAGTGGCAGTGAGCTCAATGCTTGATTGTTTAGTTGGCTAGTAATGACCCGAGTAATGGTGATATTGGGATACAGTTCACATGGCATTTCCTTTTATGGATTACTGCAATAATTCGGAGGGTGATTGTGGGTCAGCAAATGCTATGCTGTCAGTAAATGTTTCCTGGTTATATTTTGGCAGTAGGTGCTGGCGGGATCACTATTATATTGATTGGAAAATAAGTTTCTTTTGGACATTAATAGATACATTGGGCAGTGAGGCTCGATGGTGCAATCAGTCTTGCATGACTTTGCTGGGTTTTCAGTGGTTTAATGGGTCGGCTTGGGTTGAGTGGGTAGAGGGACAGATGTTGAATACTGTAAGATAGGTTTTCTTTGACTGGGTGCAGATTTGAGTTCAAGGTGTTATAGTTCTGTGGCATTTGTTGTGGTTATAGGTTGTCATTCCGGTAAGGTCGAGCCATGGTTAGTGGCTTGAAGGAAGCGGACTAAAAGGGAATGTATTCTCTTGGAGTGGATATTTTTGTGTGGTACAGGGGGTCACAGGTAATCCTACTTTATTTAGTTTCACTAAGGCATGTTTCAGTGCTGGTATGTCAAGGTGTGGGGTTGATGATGGGGTTCTAATGTACTTTACAAATGATGGGTACACCGAATGATGTTTGGCTTAACCCTTCCTTTTATGGGAGGTATTTAGTTGAACAATTCTGGGTAGAAGGGAGGTGGAACAGCCTGTTCAGGCTGGTAGGTGGAGGAGAGGAACAGGCTGGCCCTCTTCTGTTCCCCCTCTGGTGTCTGGATGTTCATTTCAAGGATTTGGGGAAAGGAAAATGAACAGCTGGAGGAAGCTTGCTGGATAGATAAGTAAGCTGAAGTAAGGATGCTTGCTTATTTGGTTGGAAGTTAATTCAATGAATGGTGTATGAAGTGAAATGGGGACGCTGCTTCATAAGTAAAGTAAGCAAGTAAAGGTATGGATGCTGCTTAGTGGGTCAGGATGAGTAAGGTCATGTCGTCCTGAGTTTTTTGGTTGGATGGGTAATTCAATAAATGGGATATGAAGTGAGTCTTGGACGCTGCTTCATAAGTAAAGTAAGCGAGCAGAGGTATGGACACTGCTTACTGTGGCAGGATGAGTAGGCACGCTGCCCTGATTAACATTACAAGGATGCTTATGCTGTGTTTAGAATTAACTATACTATGTCCAGTTGTAATTAATAAATTTTGGTGATCAAAGCTATGTTATGGAAGTTTTAATAAAGGTCGTCAAATGTCATTCGGTATGTGTTTATTGAAGGGGACTTTGACAATGTTAACTTATGTGAAAATAACTATTCCCTTGTTATGGAAAGAAAAAAAAACAAGTGCCAAACAACAAAGTAAAATAAAGGAGAAATGTCAAGCTAGATTCCATTGGTTTCAAACAAACCCACATAATCACACTCTCAGTAGCCTGGGTTCAGGGTAAACTTTTATCATAAATTAATGCATTACCAAAACAAGAAATATTTGTTGCCCTTCGGTATACTTTATTTGTGACTAGTTTTAGTTGCTAAGAACGAAACTTTCTTAAGTGCTATTGTGTCTAATAAAACACATATGCAGGTTAAGTAGCTGACTGTCAGACTGAAAGACTGAATTTGATGAATTTCCATTGCTTTTCTTTCCAAAGGTGATTGTAAATGTTCTTGAAGAACAACCCACTGCCAGATTAAACCACTGAATTTTTTTCATTTCCACTGTTTTTCTTTCCAAATGTGTATAAAGGTGTTCTTGAAAAACAGTAGCAATATAATTGATACACATTGATCAAACTGGGAAACTGTGCTGCCATTGACTTGTCAACCATTTTGCATGTAAATATTTTTCTATGGGCATTCATTCCAGTTCTGAGAGTCTGGTCTGTCTCATATATAGTCTATGAACAGTTCCTGCATTTGATTAGACAAACATTTTTAGAAGTATAGGTAAAAGAATCCTCCACTTTGATATTTTTGTCCTTTGAAGCTGTTAACTGAAGCAAAAAGAGACACACGGTTAACTTAAGTAAAAGAACCCATGCTCGCTCAAGGTCACTCTGCGGGGAGTGTGTAAGGGCAGAAGGGCAGCAGCTGTTTACATTATAAAGTCAGGAACTCCTCTGACATAGTTCCACTCATTAAAGCATATCATACAGCACTTAAAAAGCTCTACAAATTCATAAGTGTTCTCTAGCCAATGTTCTATAAAGATGACAAGTTAATAAACATTTTCCACTGATTCCTGCTTGCTGTCATTTAAGCAATAACCAAATCTGAGGAATCTTCTTGTGTGAAGGACACTTAGACTAGAATAAAATGTAGGCAAAATGACACAAACGTCTGCAAGCATCCAAGGTCCTGATGGTATTTCATGATGCAAAACATATGACATGATTTGTACTTCTTCTAACATAACTTCACACAATAGAAGGTTCAGTTTTTTTTTTTAATAAAAGAGAAGCTATTACCATGTAACATTATAATCAGAACACTAGTTATCACAAGCCTAGTACTCATTAAGATCTTGATATTCAGACAGCTTTGACAATAATTCCAAGCTTTGTTCAGTAATGCTGCCTTTCATGTGTCTGTTAGACCTTTAGACAGATGTGTCAACACAATTCTCCACCTCTCTCTTTCCTTTTTATTTCTGTTTGTAAAACTGCACCCTACAAAGTATACTAACAAGAAATGACATCCATCCATTCTCAAGTAATTTCTTATTCTCTTAGTAGTCTCTACCTTTTTCATAGCACATTACTCTACCATGAACTGAACATTATTGCAAATTCACATTATCTATCAAAAAATAAACAACTACCTCTCAGATAATATTTGCATAGACAGATTAACAAATTGAAAGTTACAACAAATTGCTTTTCTTTTCATGATTTAACTAATCCCACTTCTAATCTCTTTTATTGTTATTTATTTTTATTTCATTAATTGTCAGAGTAGTCTGATGAGCTGCTATTCTCTCTGCTAAATAAACACTGGATATAATGGAACATGTAGGGCGAACCTCTTGTTTTGTGTCAGGCCATAACCTGTCTTCCACATTTTCATTCTCATCCATTCACACACACACACGCACACACACACACACACACACACACACACACACACACACACACACACACACACACACACACACGCACGCGTGCGCACGCACACTATGTATGACTCTGAGTTGTCATAATAAGCATTTGAGCTGCACATGCTCCTTCTACAATGACATTTTTCAAGTGTCTTATTTTGGCTAGCAACATACAAGATTAGGATTGAGTCACTGATCCTAACATTCAAGATATGGATGCCAAGATATTCACCTCTAGAGTGAAGCAGACATTTCACAGTAAATTAGGATTGGAGACCTGATTATAGTTCTTTGTAGTGCATGGAGATTTTATCTGTTGTGTTGACTACAAGATAAAAAAAAAATGAAACACGGTCCCTTTTTTTGCATTCACTTTCCTATACCCCTTAGCTGTCCATATGTTCACAGAATGTCCAGAATTTTGCCTCATATATTTGGTCTGTACTTCAAAAAGTACAGGGCCAGATTCAGGAAGCCTCCGTGTAAGAGTTATAACTCTTACACGGAGGCTGCAGTTAAACGGTGTGATGTCAGCATGTCATGCATATGCATGAGGTGCATGAGGCATGCAGAATCACACTAGTAACTCTTACACGGTCCATGTAAGAGAGTAGGGGGCGTGTCTGTAGGCTGAATGGCTGAAAGTAAACAGGAGAGGCCATGGAAATGTGAATAAACACACTACACACCGACAGACCATCAGTGTATAAAGTGAAGAGATGTTGTAAAATTAAATTAAAACCTTTTTTTTTAAACCCGTAAATGTTTGCTACTACTAGCGCAATTGCAGTTAACAGTCAGTGGAAAAGGATATAAAACTAAATATGCAAAGTAAGCCAGAGTTGCTGGCCTAAGAGTAGGCAAAGCCCCACAACAACCTTTTTTTATCTGTAAATAAGCACTAAAAGCCCCTGACAGTATTGTACAAATGTAAATGCAATGAAATGGAGCATATATTTTAACACAATAATAAAAATAGTCAGAAATGTACTCATAGCTAAGCTGCTGTGAGACAGACTGCCCGTAGCTGAGTAGTGTTTAAGAAGCTGCAAACTGCGTGCCGTTGCTAAGCACCGGTTTAACAGGCTGAAACTGTTTGCAACTAGCTGTGCTAAGCTGAACATGTGTGTAGCCAATTTTACCTTAGCCTACACCGTTTGGCGCTCCACAAGCTAAATGCCAGTGCGTTACCTCCGCACAAAGACCTGCTTTTAAAAAGTGCTTTTCGCATGTTTGATTGACAGGTCTCAACTCATTTCTGTCAGGAAAATCAAAATCAGTTGTCAGATTCAAACCCAGGATACCATGCACTAGAGTCAAGGTACTAAACCACTAAGCCATGACAGCAATACCTAGAAATGCAGAAATAGCATATATATGGGATAAAATCCAGAATGGAGCATGATAAAGCATTTTCAGTGAAGTAGATACAATTCCAAAAGCCAATCAGAAAAGCGGCATATATAAGCCCCATAGGCGGGAATACACAGCATGATTGTAGAACAGACCTGCAGTTAGAATGAGTGGAGTAGGTGTCGAGCACAGCGTTGGGCGTTGAGGAGTCCAGATACATGGTCTGGCTCTTGTCCATCATCACGAGGCCCAACTCATGCAGGGCCAGGTCTCATGGGGTAGGGCAGAGGCATGGGACCAGTTGGCTCGTGATCTGACCAGTGCTACTGGCATTCCACGCACTGGTGAGCAGGTCCGTCACCACCATGCGGACCTGAAGCGGCAAGCAAGACCAGTTGACCGAATGGATCCAGGAGGCCGGGATATGCCTACTGAGTAAGTTACATTTTGCTTATGTATGTAAGGATTTCAACTGGCTGATACCATGGAGATGTGTAGTCAATATTACTTCTTTTCTATTACAGCTGCAGGTGTCCACTCTGTGAACCGCGAGATGTATGCCCGGTTAGTAACCCCACCCATTACTTGTAAATAAATATTGTACTGTAGCATGTATCAGAACACTGCAGTGTATTGATTAAAAGTAATATAATGTGCAAGCAGGAATTGTAAGTCTGCAGGTATGGCTGCAACAAGTTCATCAGTATGCAAGTGTAACTGGAAATATAATTGATAGAATTAAACAGCGCTGTAATACAGATGTCCTACCATGAATTAAATATAGTGTAACCTGCAGTAGTCTCAAGAGTACAGCTTTAGAATCTGAGGTAGTCATATGTGAGATATATCCCCTGTTGAAATGCTGAATCATGACAGAAGTGAGGCTGTTGGAAAGTGTTTGAATCACCACCAGTCTAACATGTGAACAAAGCCTAGAAGTACCAACCTGAACTGTGAAGTTGCAGGATGTGTGAGAGTGACAGAAACGGTCATGTATGAATAAATAAAGTAGTAATAACCCCTGAATATAGTAGCCCCAGTGTGTTTCTACAGAACTAAATGCATGTGGGAAGTACATCTTAATATCCCAAACTGATTTCAGTGTGTCAGAATCTGGAATGTCTAGGCCAAAGTCTGTATGGTGATCACAGTATACAATTTGCAGATAGAATGAATGATTATCTGACAGACTAAACAGCCATAGTTGTCCCCTGTCCTGTCATCAAAGTGTAGCAGGATGATGTATCTGATCAGATTCAAAATAAGTAGGATAGTGATGTATTTGTAACAGGTGTAGCATGACAGTCAAATAAAAATTATTTGAAACATCAGCCTCCACTTAATTGTGTACCTATTACAAATGTAAATCAATGTGTAACATATGAATGTTTCATCACTTTCTATCTCCACCCAACCCTATAATTCCATATAACAACACCCACTAAATAATGGTATGTGAACATTTCATTAATCATGGACATTTGTCCGTTTCAAAAATATATGCATGCCTGTTTCTGCATGTGCCCTGTTCATACCTGCACATTTGATGGCCTGTTGCCATTAATCAACCCTGCATGTTGTTTGACTGTGTATTTCTGTTCAAATAATGCATGTGATATTGATATGCCCCTTGTTCAATGGTGTTAATATGTGGGTGTTTGTTTGATGGGAATACCAATGCATGCTGTTACAACTAATCTGAATGGAATAAAATGCCACTAACCCAAACTAACATAACTACTCACAAACCTAGAACGCTTGGGAAGGCAGGTCCCAGCAGACCCACCTCTCCCACCTCAGCTGGCGACTGCACCTGGCACTAGTGCCCAGGCCGGACCCCCCCTCCGGTGGCCCTGTGCCACCTTGGAAGCTGCAGGGGATGGGGCCCGTCCCCCTCTGCAAGTGTGGCCGGAGGGGTTCCACTCACCCTCCAAGGTGGTCGGTCTGTGGTGCGAAGGGAGATCCAAGACACTGTTCTTGGGCCCCTACGCCAGCTCGAGGCTCATGTGGCACAGCTAACGGCCCCGGCCATTGCCCTGCCTACACAGCCCCCAGCACAGCCCGTCCTGGGCTGTGAAGGAACAGTGACAACTGCCTATGGGTGGGGATATCAGTTCCACTGTTGCCATCTGTGGGCTCATGCATCTCGGATATCCCAACCTCCGTCCCGTCAATTGTGTAACCCACGTGTGCCATACACCGCCCCTGTATGCATCTTGTCTGTCTTGTCTGTTAACCTACCCAACCTACCTCCCCAGCTATACCGACTTCCTTCACCTGACATACCACTCTCACCTGAAAAAAAAAAAAAAAAAGGGCACTCTGTACCCACAAAATAATTACGCCCCATACATAGCTGTCCATGTCGCATACATGTCTGCTTGACATTGAAACAGTTAATTACAATTGGCTCTACAACAAATATTAATGTTGTCCTGACTCTCTCAGGGTGAAAGGTTTCCAATGTCTCACCAAAATACATGGAAATGTACAGCTGTTGCTGCCAAAGACATGGGCATCTATGGGCCTTACCTACATCCCTCCTGCAAATCCCGCTTGTTTCCCTACTGTCTTACCCTCTTTGTGACCCCTTTTCACCACTTTCCTGTCACCCCTTTTTCTTTTCTTTCAAAGAAATTAGCTGGTGTCTTGTGTGGAGCTCACCGCCGAGCAGACCTGGTTTAAAGTGCTTAAAAGTGCCTTTATGGCACTTTGATTGACAGGTCCTGTACTGAGTTTGAAAGTTTGCAAAGAAAAATAAATTCCCACTGTCAGTCTCGAACCCAGGACCTTGGTAACATTAGTCTGTATGACTTACTACTAAGCCATGCTTGCCTTACAAGAACACAGTGCTAAAATAAATATAACATGTAATAGTAAAAATCAGTATAAAAGCAATATAGGAGATGTACTATCTGAAGCATGTCAGGCAGAGTTTTAATGGCCAAATTACTGGATTCCCATACTAGGTCAGTGTTAACAGAAACAGCCCTGCTACTTGTTAGCTTGTACATAATAAAGTAAGGTAATGTACATATATGAAGGTACGTATATCTACACATACAGATATATAAATATATATAAATACATATGAAATATAGTTGTAGGTGTCAGTATCCATACACACTCACTACAGGAAACAGTGAACATAAATGCAGCAACCTGAATCTGCAACACAGCCTGACCCCTGTGTGACCTACTTACCCTTCTAACTGCTTAAAGGTGGTCTCAGCACTTTGATTGACAGGCCCTGTACTCAGTTTGAAAGCTTGCAAATAAAAATAGATTCCCACTGTCAGTCTCGAACGCAGGACCTTGGTAACATTAGTCTGTATGACCTACCACTAAGCCATGCCTGCCTTACTAGAACACCGTGCTAAAATAAATATAACATGTAATAGTAGGAATCAGTATAAAGGCAATATAGGAGGTGTACTATCCAAAGCATGTCAGGTAGAGTTTCAATGGCCAAATTACTGGATTCCCATACTAGTTCAGTGTTAACAGAAACAGCCCTGCTCCTTGTTAGCTTGTACATAATAAAGTAAGGTAATGTACATATATGAAGGTATGTATAGCTACACATACATATATATAAATATATATTAATACATATGAAATATAGTTGTAGGTGTCAGTATCCATACACACTCACTACAGGAAAAAGTGAAGATAAATGCAGCAACCAGAATCTGCAACACAGCCTGGCTCCTGTGAGACCTACTAACCCCTTTAACTCCTTAAAGGTGCCTCCAGCACTTTGATTGATAGGCCCTATACTCAAGTCAAAAGCAGAATATAAGCATACTAGTAGGCCCTACCACAAGACCATTGTAACATTAGTCTGTATGACCTACCACTAAGCCATGACTCTCATACAGGAATATAGTGCTAAATAAGTGGAACATGTAATAGTAGGAATGAAGATAAAGGCAATATAGTATGTCTACTACCCAAAGCATGTCAGGCAGACTTTTATAGTCCCAATTACTGGATTCCCATACTAGTGTAGTGTTAACAGAAACAACCCTGCTAATTGTTAGCTTGTACCCAATAATGTCAGCTAATGTACATATATGAAAGTATGTATATGTACACACACATATATATATATATATATATATATATATATATAGCAATACATATGAAATATAGTTGTAGGTGTCAGTATGCAGACACACTCACTACAGGGAACAGGCAAGAGAAATGCAGCAACCTGAATCTACAACACAGCATGAAGCATGGGAGATGTACTAACCTTCACACTCACAGAACACTGTCAACAGCATACCTGCATGGTCCACGCCCTACAATCTGAAAGGGCAACGCCTATCTCACATACCCTTTTATAGCAGTGTCCTGAAATCACAGTGAGACATGCAATCAGTACACACCTGGCTGCATGCAATTAGCAAATGCTGCCTTACAATTGGTGCAGAGGCCATCACATGGACCTATGCAGATACCTAAAGCATTGAGTACCCACACTACACTCATGCAATACATTCATTGCACAAAACCTACAGAGAAAGAGAGAGAGAGACAGAGAGAGAAACAAACAAATATAACGACAGCCAGCAGCAAAAGCAGCAAGCAGCAAACAGAAAGCAGCAAGCAGCGAGCAAGCAGCAACAAGCACCACTGGCACAGCAACAGCTGCCACAAACACAGGTAATGCAAAGTAGCAGGTTAATCCTGTGTATACTGTGACACCTCCAAATGTGTCATAGTTCACTATCTATAGGTATGTCCATGAGATAGGTTGTGTGTACATAGTCCTGAAATATAAACATATGTAATATTGCTGTACATGTTGCCCATACTTAACACTTCCATAGCTTAGAACACAAGGCCAGTTGTGCATATGATGCAGTAGTTCCCAGGGTCAGTAGAGGTTCCTCCTCATTGGTGTGGGACCACTGTGTATGTATGGCACTGTTCAGGTACATATCCTGTAGTATGGCCAGGGATTAATATCAGTCTGTCATGTGGTGCTATGTCCTCCAGGGGTGAATGTAGCACACATCCAGGGATACCATTTCGTAACAGTGATGCTATGTGTTCTGCAATGATGAAGGTGGCTCTCACCTGGACATGTGAGAGGATAGGGAGGTGACAGTCATCTGGGATAACTAATACCACATGTGTAGGAGAATGGAGGTACCTGCACCTAAACTGTCTGCAACAATGTTGCCAATATCTGTGCATTTGGTGAATGTGAAGCATCTTAACACTGCTGACCACAGATGCCTTGCTGTCATGTGAATCTGCCCTGTGCTGCAGTAGCCTCCTACTATTGTTATACAATATGCCTGTATCTGTACTCCACTGGACAGGATTAATAAGTGGTGTGCAGTTGTTCTGGGTTAGATATGTGTGTGCACAGTACATGCAGTATGTGGGATGTCTGTGGTAAGCATATGCAAAGGTGCTGGCGGTGTGTGTTGTGGCTTCCACTGGCCCAATGGGCTGCATGGATAGCATCACTGTCATAACTACTGAATAACTGTGTAATTAAATGCATACATAGCAAGGTAGTGTACTGTGCTTGTGGTGTTGTTCGGATATGTAAATCCAGGCTGAGTAATGTGTGCACATCACAGGGTTGGGTTGGCAACACACATCCAGTATGTAGGTTGAACACCAGAATGTGTCAGGCGTGTCGCCTGTGCAGAAGTATCCGGCCATTACCTGTGCATCCCCACAACACACACACATGCAACATATGGCAGAAGTACTATAGCAGTACACACATGTTCATAGGTTCATACTAGGCTATTTGCCCTAGGGCATTGGTAAGCCTAGTAGAATGTGTTTGTCTTTCACCACCCAATTACAAGTTATGCTGCTATGCCCTTGTCCGATGTTAGTATACTGTGCCTCTGTCTAACAGTGACATAGAAGTGATACCTGGGGTACAACTATGATCTACATCCAGTCATCCAGATTCCTATGGAAGAGAGTCAATGAGGGACTCTGCCTAACCTGTAGTGTGAGCTCATTACAGAGTGAAGGGAGCCTCTTGGTTAGGAATATGCCCCTCCAGCATGTCCATGTATGTCAGTGCTGAGGTCCAGCTCTCCTGAGCATGTGGCTGTATGGGACTCTGATTGCCTGAGGTGCAGCATGTTGATTACTGCTGGGTAGGACATGGCTGTATATGGCACGCACAGATTGCCTCTGAACAGGCAATAAGACACTGAGTCCAGCTGGATTTACTTTACCTGGGCAGCATATGACATCTGTGTGAGCCATTGCATCCCCTTGATGAGGTACTGTTGTCCTGTACCAGTTGCTGTGGGTGTCTGGTTAGGTACATCCCAAAAGGTGCATTGTACGCAATTATAGGCTTGATGATGGATGAGTAAAGAGGCACAATGACCTCCCCTGCCATACATGTGAATCCCTCATGATTAGCTGGGCTATATACCATGTCTTTCAATCCACATTGGCCATGTGGTTGACAAATGACAGACCGCTACCATGTTTCTTCCCAGGTCCCCAACTATGTCTTCTGTACTCAATGGCCTAACACCTATGTTGTACTGTGCCACCAATGTGGAGGCGTGGGAATCTGCATTGAATACTGATACTCCTCCTCCTTTGTTCAAGTGTTGGGGCCGACAAGAATGGTAACAGCTATAACCTGGTAGCACTGGTGTGCTCCTGTGAAACCTGAAACAGGTTCATGTTACTGCACAGATATCGATGTCCAGAATGTCAAGTAGGGTTTTGAGTGTGTGCATCCTTAGGTCTAGACTTCTGGTGCTGAGTAGCATCACTCTTACTTCCTCATCCTTTGTGATACAAATGGATGTGGGTTTGCCTTATGAGCCTTGCCTAATACAGGCACTATGGGTGTAAGAGGCTCCAAATTCCAATGGGACAGGGGTGACAGGTGCAAGCTGTCCCTAGCAAAGCATACCACCCCAAGATGGCAGGCATTGGCACACCTGTGAATGACACCAGTATGTCAGTCAATTGTTGGAAGGGATCATCGTGCCTTGATATTGTGGCATGGTTCTAGGTGAGGGTAGGATGCTACTCAAGGTCAGGGTCAAACTGTCTTGTGCTACGTGCTCAGAGAGCTCTGTACTGTCTCATGTCATGTAGTCCAGGGAGGAATGTGTCAGGCCATTCACACCAGCATGGACATTGACTGAGTCATACCTGTACTTGCCGTGGGGTTACCTGAGTGTTTGTGTTATGTGGCAGGTCATAGTGGCCGACAGGCTGCACACCGTGACCCTCACCTCGTTAAGCCTGGTGAATGTGATGTTAGTGTGCCTGATGATAGAGGCACCTAGTACAGGTGTATGAGGTGTGTTGTTTACTGTTAATGGCTGTGAGTGTTCAGCACATTGGCTTTGTGTGATATGTGTTGCACATGTTCGTTTCCGTGGTAGTGGTTGCATGGATGTCTGCTTAGGAGGTCTCTGCTGCATAGGCATAGCTGTGGTCCGAGCCTACAAGTATGTTCATGTGTGATCATGTGTTAGGTCCGCTGTTGTGGTAGGTCTATGTGAGACTGGAAGTGTAGTGTGTGGTCTCCTTGGCCACCTGACTGGTTACGGCGGTATTGAGTAGACAGAGCCTAGCCTTCAGTTTGGTATATGGTTGCATCACTCACATGAGTTTGAATTTGTTGTTAGGAGGAGCCCCTTGTCCGTGTACATGCATCTGTTCCAACATTGTCTCTGGAGTACCACACTCACCAGCTGGACTGGGGAGGGAACTGACAACTGACCTCTGGACATGCTAGAATACTATTCTGAATTCTGTAATAATTAATGATTGAAAACAAGGTCCAGTGGGGAGTGAGGGTGTACTGACATTACCTACAACTGCTGACTGATATAAAAGCGTCAGTGAGCAAGTGCCAGGTAACCTAAGTGCAATGTGTCACAATTAAGTAAATGCAACAATGAGAAGCAGTCACTTGCTGTCATGTGTAACATGGAAATATGTACAGTAAGCAATGCAGATATCAGTAGTGAGTCACAGACATGTTGACAAGCTGTGTACTATGTGGAAGTAGCATACCAGTGAAATAACAAGCTAACAAATAACAAGCATATAAACAAAGGTAGATCCAGGAGGCCTGGATGTAGTGGTTGCTACAGCAAACAAGGTGTAGCAATGTCAGTAAGATACAGCTCAGATATGCAGGCACTATAAACCTGAAACCAGATGTCCCCAGCTATGAATGGCAGAGTACAGCCTATTGTCACACACGAGTGCAGACCACAAACCTTGTTAATGTTAAATAACTGGCCTGAAGGCCAACTGTCCATACCAGAACTAATACACTTGTACACTGGGCCCTCAATCAGCAGTTCCCAACTTCAATGGATGAAAGATATGTGTCCTGCCACCACAGTGCTTGCCACCAACCTCCCTAATGTAAAACAACTGGTCTGAAGGCCAAGTGCTTAGTACAAATGACATAGAATGATAGCTACACTGTAATCAAGTTTTAACCAAGCAGTAATAAGTAGAAGTTAATACTCTCTGTATAGAATGTGTACCATGTATTGTTGAGATGCTATGCTGATAACCTGTTTGTGTACCTTTCCAGCTTGACATGGCTCCAAAAAGGAACCCATCATATTCTGCTGCAGAGGATGACGTGATTCACCAGAGCCTGGTGCGTGACTATGCCATCCTGTTCTCACGCACCACCCAGAATCAGCAGGAGAGGTCTGCACTGTGGCAAAACCTCGTTAGCAGGATAAATGATGTTGGCATGCATGATAGGACATATGAGCAGGTGAGACATCACTGCAGTGATTTGATAAGAAATGTCCGCCAGCGTGCACGCGCACACATCCCTACACGGTGTTACACGCGTGCACACATCCTTACACGGAGTGAACTAGGCTGATTCATGCTAAAACACGCGCACACTGCCTTACACGTGCAAACCGTTGTAAACAGTTTGCAACACGCTCCCACATGTTGAACCTGCCTTGCATTTCAAGAAACTTTGAGTGTAGGGATGGCGTACCCTCAATTTCTTGACTTTCCTAGTGTTCTGTTGGGACACACCTCCCTCCCTGATGTCTGTCTGTCATCTCTTACCTTACATTGCCCTCCAATCTGGTACATTTATTGCTATCCTTCCCCCCGTGATGTCACCTACCTCTTACTCTGTTCCTCCCCCTTCTCTAACTCTTACACTAGTCAGACAGTGCTCATTACCTATGTGACAGTGTGATTCAGTATTGTAACCCTCATTTACATAGGATTGCCTAGTAATGACTAGTTACATGTCTTACAGCTTCCCCTTGACAACCATTAGCGGAGGCCATATTGTTTTGGTCTGCAAGTCCCTCCATTGACATTCAATGTAATACATAAATCCCACAATTGTGGGCTTATAAGCTTCGGTTTTCAGTTTTAGGTAGCGCACCCGTTTGCTGGTGTGCTGCAGTTAAACAAAATCCCGTGAAAAAAAAAAAAGTTATATAACTTATTTTTGCAACAGTTTTCATGCCAATGGCCACATATTTGGCCATTGGCATGCTGCAACATATGCACCCTTTATTTGGAGCTGACATAGCTCCATTTTAATTTGCAGAAATGTACTCAGTTGTCAGCTGAGTACATTTCTGCTAACGTCCGTTACACGGACTGGTTTCTGCCGTGGATCGCTCAGATACCTAATTTGCATATCTTTGAGCTGCAAATGAGGTATTGAGCATTCCGCCAGTCCGTGTAAGAGACGTGTTAGCTGTCTCTTACATGGAGATTTGGGCTGTTCCTGAATCAGGAGGCTTACACGGAGGCTTACACTACTCTTGAACTCCGTGTAAGTCTTCCTGAATCTGGCCCTGTGTTTTTTAAGAAAAATTACTGAGGATTGCATTACAAAAATAATGACATACATTTATGTTTCAGGCTTTGTATCCTTCAGAAAAAGCAGGCAAATACTCATCCAGTTATGCTAACAACTTTTTTTTAACAAAAAGTCAGGGACACATCAGTATGGACAACAGGGAGAAACAAATCCTTTATTTGTGCCGCTGTTATTTGCTGTTCAGCACTAGCAGATTTTACTGCTGAGAACTAGGTCTGACCTTAACAACTTAAGCATGGAGTTCTCAACATTTGTTAATGTTGGGTCTCGCACCACACTGGCACTTAACTGATTTAATTTTTTCCAAATATTGGACTGTAATCACCTTACTTCACACACTACAAAGAAATTATGTATATTTAAACACTGTGTCTAACATCAGTAACTTAATAACTCCTGATGAAGGATGCATTACATTCCAAATAGCTTCAGTGATTGCAAAACCTATGTTTGCCCAATATAACTGTTATTACATAACATCTGCTTTCCATTTTTTTATGTTTTCTGTTAGTGGGCTGACATTGCATTTTTCAATTTCTTTCCACAATCTAATAACTCAGGAAGACATATATGCCAAGTCATTTGCATGATGAGGAAAAAGTAGATATTACAAAATTCAGAAAGATGCAGTCATGCATATAAAGACCCACACAGACATATAAGCAAGCATTGCATGTTTGTAAATACATACATATATGTGAATGGATATGCATATATATATTTGCATCCATCTTTTTAGCTATACAGTGGATATAAAAAGTTTACACACCCCTGTTAAAATGCCGGGTTTTTGTGATATATAAAAATGAGACCACAATAAATCATTTCAAAACTTTTCCCACCTTTAATGCGACCTATAACCTGAACAATTCAATTGAAAAACAAACAAATCTATTATGGGAAAAATATAAAAAATAAAAAACATACAATACGTGGGTTGTATACGTGTGCACACCCTTAAACTAATACTTTGTTGTGTGTACACACCCTTAAACTAATACTTTGTTGAAGCACCTTTTGATTTAATTACAACACTCAGTCTTCTTGGATACACACCTGCCATAAATTAAAGAGACTCTGATTAACCCCAAATAAAGTTTAGCTGTCCTAGACAAAAAAGTAGGACTTTTCTGACATTTACTCAGTTGCCTGCTACAGCAAACGCCATGGTTCACAGAGAGCTTACAAAGCATCAAAGAGATCTCATTGTTGAAAGGTATCAGTCAAGAGAAGGGTACAAAAGAATTTCCACAGCATTGGATATACCATGGAACACAGTGAAGACAGTCATCAAAAAGTGGAGAAAGTATGGGACAACAGTGACGTTGCAAAGAACTGGACGTCCCTCCAAAAATGATGGAAGAAACAAGATGAAAACTGGTCAGGGAGATTGCCAAGAGACTTGCAGCAACACTGAAGGAGCTGCAGGAATATCTGGCAAGTGGTGGCTGTTTACTACATGTGACGACAATCTCCCATATTCTCCATATGTCTGGAATATGGGGTAGGGTTGCAAGACGGAAGCCTTTTCTTACACAGAAAGACATCCAGGCCTGGCTAAAATTTGCAAAAAATACATAGTCTCCCAAAAGCATGTGGGAAAATGTGTTATGGTCTTATGAGACCAAGGTTGAACTTCTTGGCCACAGTGCCAGAAGGTACGATTAGGACAAAAACAACACAACAAATCACCAAAAGAACATCATCCCCACAGTGAATCATGGTGGTGGCAGTATCATGCAACTGGGGCTTTAGTCAAGGTGGAGGGAATTATGAACAGTTCCAAATATCAGTCAATTTTGGCCCAAAACTTTCAGGGGTCTGCTAGAAAGTTGAAGATGAAGAGGAAGTTCACCTTTCAACATGACAACGACCCCAAGCATACATCAAAAACAACAAAAGAATGGCTTCGCCAGAAGTTTGGAATGCCCAGCCAGAGCTCAGACCTAAGAAAATCTGTGGGGTGATCTGAAGAGGGCTGTGCACAACAGATGCCCTCACAGTCTAACAGATTTGGAGCACTTTTTCAAGGAAGAGTGGGCAAAATTTGCCAAGTCAAGATTTCCCATGCTGATAGACTCCTACCCAAGAAGACTAAATGTTGTAATTAACTCAAAAGGTGCTTCAACAAAGTATTAGTTTAAGGGTGTGCACACACAACAAAGTATTAGTTTAAGGGTGTGCACACTTATACAACTCACGTATTGTATGGTTTTTATTTTTTATATTTTTCCTCCCTAACAGATTTGTTTGTTTTTCAATTGAATTGTACAGGTTATAGTTCACATTAAAGGTGGGAAAAATTTTGAAATGATTTATAGTGCTCTCATTTATTTATATCACAAAAACCTGGCATTTTAACAGGGGTGTGCAAACTTTTTATATCCACTGTGTGTGTATAAATATATATATATATATATATATATATATATATTTATATATGCAGAGAGAGCGAAAGATATATATATATATATATATATATATATATATATATATATATATATATATATATATATATATATATATATATTTAGACATAGATACATAAATACACACACACACACACACACACATTATAAATATATATATATATATATATATATATATATATATATATATATATATAGTTCCCCTTCATATGATCAAATTTCTCTAAATTCGAAAGTCATAAACTCGAAACCAGAATCTCGAATTTAGAGAAACTTGAACATATGAAAGGGACAAAAAAAATTAACACCTTTCAAATGTTTTCACAGGGGGTCTTCGCCCCCCTGCACCCCCCACATCCCCCTACTTAAATATACCTACTCCGAGATCGCACTATAGTGAAGGAAAGTGAAATCTCCCATTCCACGCTATATGCGTAAGCGCAAAATGGAAGATTTTCCATTCCTCTGCTATAGGGCGGTCACGGAACATTCACATTTAAACTGCTAGGGTACAGGGGGACCTGGCCCCCTGCAATAAGGTAAGCTAACTTTTTATTTTTTTAAACCTAAGGCTACCATTCACAATTTCGAGTAAATGGAAGTTCGAGATTCTGGTCTCGAGATTATGAATTTCGAGCTTCCATCCATTCGATCTTGTGAAGGGGAACTATATATATATATATATATATATATATATATATATATATATATATATATAAAAAATGTGTATATATATATATATATATATATATATATATATATATATATATATATATATATATATATATATATATATACATATTCTATTTGTAAACTTATCCAATGTGTGTTTTAGGCTTACCTACATTCCGATCGAAGCATGCTATATCAAGCAGCATGACAGCATCAAATGTTCATGTCAGCAAGTGCCTTACATAACAAGAGCACAACACTGAGCTAAGAAAGTAAAAACAGAAAAGGCTGCACCATCAGCATATTGCAACAGTGGCATTCATATTAAAACTTTACTAAACTCTGAGAAAAGAAATAAATAATCACATAAACATCAAAAATGAACTAATTAAATAAATAATAAATTGTGGACATCATAATATCAAACAGGAAGAGGAAGGGATCGCAACTAAAATAAAAGTAAACCTCTTACACATAGACTCAAACCCACTGTCATTGCTTCTGCTAAGTAACAGTCAGCATCACTACACTAGCAAGTAACTGCTGTATTCTGATGCTTACAGAGTATTGCTATTACCATTGAATTTTTATTCTTACATCAAAGTTATGATCTCATTATTTAAGACAGTTGCCGATATGCCCATTGAATGCTGATTGAGAGATGAAATGCTGTGTTTATTCAAAAAGAAGGCTGAAAGCTGTGTTTTATTGACAAGAGTTTTACCTATCAGATTTATCTGCTTTGACAATGCTTATAGTATTTTGATAATCACAACAATATTATAATTTTTTGTAAGAATGCTGTTCAATCTTAACTGCAATTTTCACTTTCACAAATATTGCAT
>NC_056731.1:1304922265-1305002265 GCF_019279795.1 Protopterus annectens | reverse complement strand
GTTCTTTCTTCCTGTTACATCAAACCATCCATCTGCCTATAAATGCATACATTTTTTTCATAGCTAATTTTCACATGACTTGTATTTGAAAATAAAAATGTTAGGATATATTATTAGTACCTAAAAGTGGTGGTAGACTGGTAGCTTTTATTCCTATTTCTCCAAAAGATCACATTTGCTACACAAACTCATGACAAATACCTATATTACTGACCGAAAAAAAAAAAATCAGGTAGGCAGTATGAATAATCAGTCAGGAAGAGATGTTTATTTTCTAATGAGAGAAGGCAGACAGTATTGCTTATGCAGTATTTTTGGGGCACAGAGTGGAGACAGATGGTGCATCCATCATAAACAGCATAACAGAAGCTTGGCACTCTAATGCTGTCACCCAGGCATTTTGATGTCAGCTTCATTTTCTTAAGATAAAAAGTGTTCATTTTTTTTCCATTTGGATGGATAGATTCATTTTCGTAATCATGCTATTCATATAAACTGCATCCATCAAAAATAATAGCATTTTGGGCAATTTTGTATGGAATGGAGATAAAAGCTGTAATAGGTATGTTAAGGAGAAAGAAAAATCAAATGGAGACATGCCAAGATTAAACAAAGAGAATGAATTTGGTAGGAGGCAAAGAGTGAAAAGGCAGAGATGATGAACAAAAATTGTTCCTCAATTAAGGGAGCACAGCTGCTGATCTTGTAGAGTCCATTTTGGGGAAATAGGAGACAGACAGCTTTGATTCATAAAATAGAAAGATTCTTTATTGTGAATAAGCTGGAGTAATACACACTGTATCAGCTGTCCTCTTGTAGGACTAGTCTTTGGTGTGAAAGGAACTGACACTACTGAAGGATTAGATGTCTAATTGTACCTCTTTATGGATTATTCCAATACTTTTTATGTGCTTATTGTTAAATGTAGTTTGACTAGGGTGACAGAGACCTTTGCAGAATTAGAGACTGGAAAATTTGTGTTTAATTAAGTTTATTGGAATGAGATGCAAGACAATGTTTCTGAGTAATAGAATTTCAAAGAATGAAAATGTAAAAACAGATGAGATGCTAGCAGCAATAAAAGTAGATAGAAACCATTGCATATATTATAAGTTGTCATTCAAAGTGAGACTGTCATAAGGAAAAAAAAAGGATATTATAGGATCCATAGAAAGAAACAATGTCATCAGAAATGGGGAATTGTTCTTCCTTATCTTTTATACCTATTGTCGGTGATACTGCTTTAGTAACATTGTATACAAGAACAGCTTGCCTCTAAAAATCTCATCCAAATTAGAACGTAAACTGCACAGTATCTAAGACAGAATGTTTATGAAGGAATAAAAAAGGGTTTTATCATGCATGTGTCCTACAAGAATGAAATGGGATAGTGCCTTGTTTGCCCACAAGCCATTCATAGCCTTCTTCCAAGTAGAGTTTTAGGCCTGGACATGCAGTGGACATTGCATAAGTTGTCACTTGCATTCAAGAGTAGCGCAACATACAGATGACATTTCTCTGGCATTCTCATGGGAAATCTTAATAGAATGCACCCTTCTCCCAAACATATAAACCCTGGTATCCCATTATGACAGAGTCAAGCAAGCACTGCTGTTTCACCTTTCTCCCTCTTCAAGCATATCCTACAGTATGTACACTATTAATGTTAGATCATAGTTATGGGTTAACACCTTTAGACCAAAGACCACACAGACCCATTTATATTGTACATATGTGTATGTGCGAGTGATGTGACTGCTGTGACTGCAGCATAAACTCCATTTGTGTGTGTGTGTGTGTGTGTGTGTGTGTGTGTGTGTGTGTGTGTATACCAGCATGTGGGTGCGTTTGTGCATATGTGTGTCTGTGTTGGTGAGTGCAAGTCTGTGTGTGTGTGTGTGTGTGTGTGTGTGTGTGTGTGTGTGTGTGTGTGTGTGTGTGTGTGTGTGTGTGTGTGTGTGTGTGTGTGTGTGTGTGTGTGTGTGTGTGTGTGTGTGTGTGTGTGTGTGTGTGTGTATGGATCTACTTTGTTCGATAATATGTTACACCCCTTTGTTAAGCTTTGTGAAGTCTAGTCGCTGGATAAAAAAAACACAGAAAACATGTTTTGCAGGGGGGCAAGCACCAATGCAACCCCCATGTGGGGGCTGTGCCCCCCACCCCCCTACTTAAATAGACTAGCTCTGAGATCACACTACAGCGAGGAAAAGGGAGTATTCACATTCCATGCTGTATTGTGATTTTCGTACTTCATTTCTGGAGTTTTGGTACTTCGAACAACTGGTCTCAACCAAGTGGGTTTCGAAGTACTGAAACTTCATACAAATGATTAGGGGTCGCCACAGCGGAACTCCGGTCCACTAATGATTGGCAGTATATTTTTACATGCCGAGTTGCCAGCTCTGACTCACAACCTTCAACGAAGGTACGCCCATTCATGCATGTCTCCACGCAGAAGACGCTGTAGCTGAGAATCGAACTGGACAGCGTCTTACTGTGAGGTGACAACGCTACCGCAGCTATATATGTGTGTGTGTATATATATATATATATATATATATATATATATATATATATATATATATATAGCTAGATATATAGATATATAGATATGCGTGCTCCTATGTATTTTATTGCGCGTGTGAGTGTGTTTGTATGCGTGTGTGTGCACGTGCATGTGCACGTGCAAGTGTGTGTGTGTTATCATATGGACATATTCCTGGATTCATAGGTTCATAGTTTCACAAATATGTAATTGTCAATTGTACTAAAAGACTAATAGGAGCCTAGCCACTGCAATTTAGCAACTTATTTTACCTTCTGCACGACTCAAAAACAAAACCACAAACTGATAAATACCACTGTTGCAGGTCGCTGCACCTCTAAAAAGCTCCTAATAATCCAGAGGTTATATTCAGGACTCCTAATAATTCAAAAAATGTCTGTAAAGAACGCCAATAAACGAAAATACCAAACAGGAATTTTATGTTTGGTATTTTCGTTTATTAGCGTTCTTTACAGACATTTTTTGGATTATTAGGAGTCCTAAATATAACCTCTGGATTACTAGGAGCTTTTTAGAGGTGCAGCGACCTGCAACGGTGGAATTTATCAACTTATTTTACCTATCTGAATGATGGGATAGACCCTGGGTGAATTTACAGATACACATCCAATTGTTTAAATTAGATTTAAGGTAAATGAGAGAGTAGCTTTTCTTGACTTGAAGTTTGATAGCTTTGCACATCCACAAAATGAATGGCATGAGAACTCTATATCCAAGGATTTAAATTTTGCTTTTGACATATATAAGACATGTTGGAGAGATAGATATGTATCTCAGAGGATCCCCATGCCCTGGAACAGGGTTCTCATCCATGTGAAGCAGAATCCATCCCTAACCATATTTAAGTGTAGCCTTGACAAATGTATGGGATATCGAAAATTCACCCAGAGGCTAACCCCTATGCCTTTGATAGACATAGGCAGATAGTAATGCCCAAACTAACATACATGATCCCTCTACATAACCTCTACAAACTTCCTAAGCAAAGTACCCCCACAAAGTAAATACCCATGATACATAGGTGCATAACTAGGTTGGATTGCATGGCTAGGCTTAAAACGACCGTGGTGGTTGCTAGCCTAACATATGCCTATGAACCTATGAACCTATATGCAAATATTTATAAAATATATATACTGATTATGGTGTTTAATAGATATTCTCCCATCCACTCATCAAGATTCCTCTTGAAGAGAGTCAATGAGGACTCTGCCCTAACCTGACTGGGATTTTTATTCCAGAGTGAGGAGCCTCTGGGTTATGATCTGTCCTCCAGCATGTCCTATTTTTTTTCAGTGCTGGTTCCACAGATCTCCTCTGAGCAGGTGGTATGCCACTGAGTAGAGCTTTGATCCTCTTGGTGAGGTACTTTTGGGGTCTTTCCAGTTGCTGCAGGTGTATATCTTTATTTATGAGGTCCCTTTGGGCACATATCCTGTAGTAAGGCTGAGATTGAACAGTAGCAGCTAGGATGTTGGCAATGTCTGTGGGTTCAGTGTATTTTTTTCATTTTTGGACTAATTGAGCTCCTTTTGGGATTTTGCTTTATCATTTAGTAGCTTCCTCCTTCCATGCATTCCTGAAGGTGTTCATAGAATGTGTTTATTGAATATCCAGTGAGATTAGTTTATGGTCTGATCTTACCAGTGGGGGACACTTCTGGTGGTGGAGCATAGAGTCCCCCATGTTGGTGATGATCAGGGTCAGTATGTTTTAACAAGTTGTTCCATAGCATTTGAGTTTATAAATTTAGGGAACCTTTCCAATATAATGGTGTTTGGAGAACCTTTCATATTTTCCAGTGTTCTCAGAGGCCGAGTGGGGTTCCTCATGGATAGTCTCTGATGCTTGTGCTGCTTTGCCAACCTGGAGGTGTGGGTATCTTTGATGCAAGTTTTGGGGCAGAAAAGCATGGTATGAGGTATATAACCTGGTAGTGGGGGGTGCCATGTTCTCCATGCAAAGGAGAGTTTTAGTCGTGCATCTTTGAGGTTTAGACTTCTGGCTGAGAGTAGCATTACTCTTAGTTTCTTTGTGATACCTATGGAGTGGGTGGGTTTGTCGATACCCTTTGAATGACACCAGTACTTAAGCCAATTGTTGAATTGATCATCTTGTCTTCATATTGTGGCATAATTCTTGTGTGGGTAAGATGCTACTCAAAGTCAGGTCATCATGGGGCCTGGGCTCTACATGTGTTCAGAGAGCCTTTTTTTCTCTTTCTTCCAGTCCAGGTCCAGGGAGGTCGAGGTCATTCACACACACACTGATGATGATGACTGAGTCTTGTTTGTGTTTGCGCTGGAGTGCTTGTTGTGTTGTATGGTATAATATGTAAAAGTATATCTGATAGAAAGTGTAGGTATGTGAACATATCATCACACTATATAAGTCACAAAACATTTTTCATTGCTCTGTGCCTCTGTGTGCATCAATTACAGTTTTAAGACTGTTACCACATTAACAACTCGACTAACTCTATTTTTTTATGCCTGTATGTATTGACATTTGTAAACTAGGAATGCCTGGCTGTATAATTTTATCTATTTTCAGCACACCCTCGATGAGAAAAGCTCCACAAATAAAATAACAGAAAATAGATATGCATAGGTGAAAACTGATATCATATTACAATATATTGTAAATGCACAGATTAAAACAAATATTAATGGCCATATGACATATAGAATAACAAACATATACCATCATTATCACACAATAAATACAATATCATGAAGCACTGAAACATATTGACATGTTATAAGTGCAAGAGTTTATTACTCAGGCATAAAGTAAATGTCAGAGCTGCACATTCAAATAGTGGATAAGGAGGAAGAGAGGAAGTGGGGAAAGTGAGAAGTAAGTATTTGTTAGAGGAGCTACGTAGATATCATTACGTCTGGTATCACTATACTTAAGCAGTGTTAGTATACACAGTCTGAATATTTTTATGTTGGTCAAAGGCCAGATAGATTTTTAACTATCAGGTCAAGTCTAAGAGGTATCTTTTCTCCATTGTTTTTATTAAAAATGTTAACAACAAAACATTAATATATGATAATAGAAATAGTATAACACATTATGCATATCTAAAAGAACAATAATAAATAGCTAAAATAACTATTTGCAATAGTGTCTACTACAAAACAAAGCTTTTTAAACAGAATAAGAAATATGATGAGTAGTAATTAGTTAATTAGTAAAGTCTGTTTATCCAGCGGTTCTTTGAAGTTCAACCATATATTATATGAAGAGGTGATTCTAAATGTTCTTGTCTTGATCATGATACATTCAGGATGACAAACTTTCAGTTACTAAGTGTGCAAATTCCTTCATAGTAGGAGTCGTAGTCTGATTCTTCCAGTTCTTGGTCATGACTTTTCTTGCTAATGTTAAGATACTCCATAAAAAAAAGGTATTTTATTTTCGTAATACAAGTGGGAATAGGTGTATTAAATAAAATAAGAGATTTGGTCAGCATAAATTTATCATTAAAAACAGACTGTAAGAGAGAATTCATATTATCCTAATATGTTTTAAGTTTTATACAGTCGTAAAACATATGCTGCCAGTCAGCTTTAACATTTAGTTTACATCTCCAGCATCCTGTGTCTTTATTATACTTCTATTCAACTTTATGTGTTGTGATAAAGATTCTAAGAACTTATGGGTGTTTTTTCAATGGACTAATTAGCTTTGGTGGTTGTATTCTGAAAGAAACTAAAATGCATTTCTTGGCATAGAGTTTTAATCCATGACTTTGGCACTAGTTATTTGCCTGTGTTAGACTATCTTGCAAGATGTTTGTGTCATTGGGGAAATCTATGAGAGATGAAATTAGCAGTCATCTGTGAACTTGGTAAGCCAAAGGCTCTTGACAATACCTTTTAGTGTTGAGAAGTAGATGCCAGATAGGAGCAATCCCAGCATGGAGCCCTGAGGTATCCCACTGTTGCCCAGTCTTTTAGTGGAGGTGATCTCACCAATCATAACTTCTTGCATCCTGCCTCTGAGCCAGCAGACAATCCATTGAGTTATTCTGGGGTTTATACCCAGTCTGGTGAATTTGTCAACTATACACAAGTGAGGTATTGTACTGAATGCCTTAGCCAGGTCCAGGTAGACATCCTCTCATCCATTGCCTTGGTCACCTTCTCAAAAAGTCCACCAGGTTTAGAAAGCATGACTTACCATTGACATAGCTAAACTGGATTGGGTCCAATGTTTGAAGGTTTCCTATGTCTTTGTTGATCATTTCCATGACAGTTTATTCCAATGCTTTGCGCATTAGGCTATTCAGAGTAATAGGTTTGTAGTTTTTGGTGTTGGCTGATGGCCCACCCTTGTGAAGTGGGATAACCATTTAAGTCCTCCATTCTCATGCTACAAATCATGTTTTGATCCTATAGTTGGAAAGTGACTCAAGTGGTCCAGATAGATCATGTTTCAAGCTATTTAGGAGACATCCCAGAACATTGTCAGAGCTCATTTGACTTTAATGAGCACTGATAGTACCTGTTTCCTGCTAATAGTTGGGGGGTGGTTATGCTAGTAGGTATTTCATGGGGACAGGTGGGGGAGGTTTGAGCTGAATTTCTCAGCCATCAGATTTCCTATGTCACTCTGCTCAGTGAAGGTGGCACCATTGACAACCAGTTGGGCATAATGCTGTGTGCTGTATTTGACATTTTATGCATAGCTGTATAAGACCTTGTGGTTGTTTTTAACTTATAAGGCTATCTAGACCTTGTACTTGGCCTTGCTGGACTTAATTAGTCCTCTTATTTTTTTTTTTTTAATTTGATGAGAGCACTCATCATTGTGAGAGTTGCTCTTCCTGATTTTAACCATGACATAAGATGTGGAAGGAGTAAAGATACACACATTGATAAACTGTGTGTAGATTCTAAAATGTATTATCAGATACAACTGATTATGAATATATTTATATAATCTTTTGCAAAAACATTTCGCTGAACAAAGGGGGTGATATGTTGTCCTAGTGAAAAGCAGGTAACTTCAGATAGTAAATCAAATTTGATTATATTGAAAAAGAACTATGCAAACTGGATCCAAACAAAGCACAGGGAGGAGACAGAATTAGTAATAATGACCTGAGAACACTTCAGCAAGAAGTTACAGTACCATTCTATTTATTATTTACAATGTCGTATCAATATGGGGAGATTCCTCAACATTAGAGACATGTGCTTATTAAACCTACCTTTAAGGGAAAGGGGAGTAGGACAAACCCAAAGTCATACAGACCCTTAAGTTTACTTTCATGTTGTGAAAAAATAATGGAGAAGGTAACATTAGATAAGTTATTGTCATAATTGGAAAGGCTGGGACTTGAAACCATAAATAAGTATGCATATGATGAAAGTAGATCCACCTGCAACATGTTGTTCTATAAAAACATAATAACAGCTGTGAATAAAAAACTGTGCTGTGATTTAATTTATAGGCATGGTCATACACAAAACACTGATCAATACATTAGAGCAACTAGGTATCGATACATTCTTGGTAAAATGGATAGCTGCATGGCTTACAAATAGATCATGGCAAGTATCATGCAGTAATTGGACAGGTGAAGTTCTAGGTTACAATCAGGGTATCCCACAGTGCTCTGTCTTAGGCTCATACTGGTTTAGATTGTGTCTTTTAGACCTATCATTTTCATCAAAGGTGTTCTACAGTCTAAATGCATATGACTTGAAGTTGGGTAAACTCATTATATGTGTTACAGATAGGGCGTGTCTCTAAAAGAACTTAACTAATTTGACTTGGGTATATAGCTAGATCCAGCTTTGAGTTTTTCTAATGATATCAACCAATTGTTAATGATAGTTGCAAAACTATATGTTGCATAAAAAGATTTATAAAGTCTAGGAAATCAGAAATGGTGAAGTCAGTGTTTACTAATTATAATAAACCCAGACTTGAGTATGGAATAACAATGTGGAAAACTTATAAGAAAACAAGCATGATTAAACTGGGAGGCATACAGGGGAAATATACCAAGGTCATCCATGGATGTGAAAATTTAAGTTATTATGAATGACCAAAACATAGGGCAGCCACAGTTGTCCAGCGGTTAGCATTGCCACCTCACAGCAAGCGGTTCTCCATTTCAATCCTCAGCTGGGTTGCCTTCTGTGTGGAGTCTGCATGGCCTCCCTGTGGTCATGTGGGTTTCCTCCGGGTGCTCCGGTTTCATCTCAAAGAAATGCTGTAGGTGGTTGGACACTCTAAATTGGCCCTAGGTGTGCATGTATGTGCCTTCTGTGGAAGGTTAGGTGCCGGGTTGGCAACTTGACACTGTAAAAACTCCACTGCCAATCATGAGAAGACAGGTGATCCGCTGTGGCGAACCCTAACTGGGAAAAAGCCAAATGAAGAAGAAGATGAATGACCAAATCATCTGAACTTGTACAGTATCTTATATAGATATTTAAGAGAAGACCCTATTCAGTTATATAGGGCATTTAGAGACAATTACCTCTGGGAAAGTTTGGGGTTATAAAACAGTAGTAGACAATTAACAGGCAAGCCATGTAGAAGATTCTACAGGAATGAGAAGTGTACTGATTGGTTCTCTGAGAGAGCAGCCGATGCATGGAACAGACTATCAAATTACATTAAATCAAGCACTACTTTGAATATTTTTAAAAACACCCTGCACACTTATTATGGGAACAACTGTTCTGGTATATTGGCAGGCTAGAAGGACATTAATGTCAGGGCTTGAAATAATTGCATGCATGCATATGAGTATGTATGTATGATTTTGTTTCCTTTTGTTATTTAACCTTTTAAGGTTAGGATTCTGTCAGTGTGCTTTGTTTATAGAGTTTGTTTTGTGCTTACTTCTTGTAGGTACAGCAGCCTCTATTCAGCCATTCTCATGGCTGTGCAGGGTCTCTTTGAACAATTCTGCACAGGTTGCTCTGAATTCAGGGTTAGAAGGGGCACTAAATGCTGACAAGCTATTGATTAGTAAAAAGTGGTTTGCTTTGGAATAGTTCCTAACTGTTACAGGGTTTGCTGGGTTTAACAACTTAATTTTTATTTGGAAGGAGACAGCTTTGTGGTGCGACCATTTCAATGAGGACATGGCACTGTGGGTTGTGAAGTGCTATCTCATATTGGTGAGTACCAGGTCCAGTATGTTTGAACCACTGGTATATCTGTTAATAAAAGTCCAGGATTCATTGTGCCTGTGAGATTGATGGCATTTAGTTTAATGGTGTGTCTCCAGTAGGTCTAGGTATGAACTATGGAATTCTGGGAGCACAGAGGGTAAGCTACAGCTTGCTAGGATATGGTATGAGACTTGGTTTATGGTGATTTGCACATGGATGAACTCCACGGCATCATCCAACTTAATCAACTTGTAGGTATATTTTTTGCTGATGTAGACTGAGACTTCTCCACCTTTTATCATTGTTTGTGTAGTTGAAGGTCCAAATGTATGGAAGGTACTAAAATGTTTTACTGACAGAGCATTTTCTGTGGATTTAAACAATGTCTCAGTAATGGCACAGATGTATATATTCTCCACAGTGGGGAGAGCTTGCAGAGTGTGGAGTTTCCTGTTTAGGCTCTAGGCATGGAGAAGTAACACCTTTAGGTTTCTTTGGGTTTTATTTGCTATGTTGGTAGGTTTGTCAATTTGTCATTCCCTAAAAAACGCTCTCAAGTCAGCTTATTATCTACCCATATGCCTAAATCCTTAAAAAAAGATACTTTTTTTTTTATCTCACCACCACCTATCTTGTATATATTCTGTAGGCAAGAGGGTCAAAAAATCTGCTTCGATTTTTCAGTGTTAACAGTAAGAAATTATGAAACAGAAAAAGAAATAGAATAGTCAAATATGTTGATGATGTAAGATATGTCAGTTAATAAGAACAAGAGAGATTAGAGGGATTAGATGAAAGGAATGTAAACATTGCTTCTGAGTTAACCTATGTGTTACACATGCTTTAGTGATGATTTTGTAGCATGATAAATATTTTGTATATGTCTGTATTACTTTACATCTGCAATGCATATCTATATAATGATATATTTATATCTATATAGATAAACATATAGATATATAAATATGGATATATAGATACACACACACACACACACACACACACACACACACACACACACACACACACATACACACACACGCACACACACACACACACACACACACACACACACACACAGACAGACAGACAGATAGATAGATAGATAGATAGATAGATAGATAGATAGATAGATAGAGAGAGAGAGCTATATAAAACAAACATTCATATGAAACACAGGACATATCCAGATAAATCACACCAAACCATGAATAACTGGATGGTAGAAGAGCTCTACACAGGACACCAATAAATTGCAGAAAACAGCTTTATTAACAAGTATTAAATGTATTTAACGCCAAACATACACAGAACGTTTTTGTCCTAGTATCCCCCATACTTCATCAGAATCAAACACATGAACATTTACATTTACCCTATTTACACTGATCCTTTAATTAATAAATTAACTAGTTAAATTTTTTAAAAAATTTTAAAGACAAACTGTTCATAAAATTCATGTATATAAAATAAACTATTTACTTAAGCAGAATCAAATACAAGTATGATACAAGAATGTCTGAAGCCGTGATAAAATGAGTTAAAATTAAATTAATAATATTCAGATAAATATATAATAAATATTTATAATAAATATAGTATAATTTCACAAATAAATACGATATGAATATGTACTATATAAAATAACATATAATAATTCAGATTGAACTGGAAAATTAGTACCATAAATAATGTGAAAAATACATTTATAATTTAGCTTGATCTAAGCTTAAGGAGGGGTAAAATGGAAATAGAGTCATTTAACCCTGGAAATCATTTGGCTTCCAATGTAATTTGCCAAAAAGTTTCCCTAAACTCTAATTTAGTTTCCCAGGGACCACTTCTTGCTTCTTTTGGGACCATTTCAATAACAAAGAAAAAGAACTGTGCATTATTACACTCTAGTGTATGTCTATACAGGGCATTAGTGTTATTTTTCTTTTGAACATCATTTAAGTGTTCATAAATTCTGTGCTTCAGATGTTGCTCAGTTAATAAGATAAATCCCACTGTTACACATACATATATCAGGAAGACTGCTAACCGACACTATATCTAATGTTAAAACAAGTTGCTGTTAATTTAATTAATGACAGAAAGCTAAGCTCTATTTTTACATTAGCATCTCCCTTTTCTTTCAGTTCCCCTTTCTTTCAGCTGTGTTAAATACTGTTTTGAGAAAACCATTGATATTAATAACAAGGACTAGAGAAAGGAACACCTCATTCCCAAACTGAAGAAATGTTCACTCTGCAGAACCTCAGTACCTGCCATATTCACTTCATTATTACAGAGAAGCGGATATCCTGGAATAAACTGAATGCGAGTGAGATATATTTACCGTGGATAGTTTACCATTTTATTGCACAGCATGCCAATACACAAACGCAAAATACACACACACCACACACACACACACACACACACACACACACACACACACACACACACACACACACACACACACACACACACACAGCATGCACAACCGTGGTCAACTTTGAGGATTATCAAATCTACCGTGGTATTACTTTGCAATATATGATGAAATTAGGTTACCCATCGAAAACTGAAATAGGAAAAGATGACAGATTCTGCCCATAAGATACTTTGGTACTGATCCAAATTGAAGAATCACTGTGCGGCAACAAAGCTAACCACTGCATATAAGTGCAGCACTGAGGAAAAATATTTCAGCTAAACCATCTAAAGTAATATTTTAATTAGCTAATCAATTTGCTTATCTCGGTATTATGTGACAATAAAGTTTAATATAGAAAAAGGGTATATTTGTATGGATGTCAGCACTAGAACTAACTACTGAATCTATACCCATTGTATTATATATTTAATATGGAGAACATGATAAATGTGAATGATGAAATAGATCCTTATAGGCAAAAATGGTGGGGGTGTAAAAGGAAGAAATGCAAGACAGACTGAGGACATAAAAAATCAGGGAAATAAAAGGCAGCTTATAGATAATCATAAAACTGGTTTCAGTAGTGCCTGTCTTTACAGAAAAAAATACATTCTATAAACAGAATATAATTATTTTTTTTCCTTAACCCATAAAATAATGTCATAGTTGTTAGGGTCTTTATTAATGTTATGCAAAATTTAAAATGAGTTATAATACAGTCATCATCATCATCATTACATCCATTTTCCCATTTTCTACATGGGATCGGAGTGTCATATCAGCTGTCATCATCTCTCTCTCTATTTGATGCCAATCTCTTACCTTCATCAACACTCATGCTGTAGTGTTGCAGTTTCTCTCGCACAATCCATCCACCTCTTTTCTGGATGCCTTTATTTACTCTTGCCTTATTCTTGTCTGTCACAAATCTTCTTCACCAGATTGTGTTCTGCTTTTCTGCATATCTGAATACTTTAATCTGTTCTCTTTGACATTTTCTGCAATTGGAGCTAATTTGGTTTCTGCCCTTGTGTCGCCATTTCTTCTGTCCCACAATGTGGAGCCTAATACCTATTTCAGGCAATTCATCTCCATCACCTCTAGTTTCCTCATCTGTTATGCCTTTACTGCCCAGGTTTCTGTACCATACAGTAGTACTGACTGTTTTGTACACCTTAATTTTCAGCTTATTTGGCATTCTTCTGTCATAGACTACACCTGACTGTCTGTGTCAGTTGGCTGCAGCCCCTCTGATTCTAGCTTTGACCTCTCCGTTCACACTTCCCTTCTCCTCAACCATCCCTTCTAAGATACTTGAAGCTGTTAACCTGTTCCACTGTCTTCCCTTCTGTCTCATTTCTCAGCTTCTTATGATTCCCCCATTTGCTGCCATTACAACTGTCTTATCTGTACTCATTTTCATCCTTTGTGTTGTAACTTTTGCATTCTGTTTCCCTATCCTTTGCTGAAGTTCTTGCACAGAGTCTACCTGTAATGCCGCATTGTCTGCATACATGAACTTTGTTGATTTGTCCCCTCCAACCTCTTTGCTAATGTAGTCCATTCCCAGTATGAAAAGTAGTGGGTCAGAGCTGAACCTGGTTGCACACCCACTCCCACTGGGAATCCTTCTATAAGAGCGAACACTGCTCACTTGTGTCATTTGGCCATTGTATAAAGCTTTCATTAATTCTACCAATGTTTCTTAGACTTCAAACCACCTCAAGACTGTCCAAATCAGCTTTCTTGGGACCTTATTTATTTATTTAACATTTGTTGACTGGGAAAGTCCAGCTAGGACAGAGCCTATGTTCAGGGAGGCCTGGGGAGAAATGCTCCAGATGCATGTATTATCATATTCTTGATCCAAGTCTAGAAATGCTCAGCTGAACTCTTTCCTCATTTCTAGCTTCTTCTCAAGTATCTCACTACAAGCACTGTGTCAGTTGTACTGCATCCTGATCTGAATCTGAACTGCTCATCTCCCATCTTTCTTTCTACTACTCTGCATATTCGTTTAGCAGTCATCTCAAGAACTTTCAATCAAGATTCCAGGAGTTTGATACCACTGTATTGCTCACAGTTGTGAATGTCCTCTTAGTTCTTTAACACTGGGACTAGTATGCTTATTTCCATTCATCTGGAATATGCCTTTCTCTACATACTGCTATGAGTACCCTCAGGAGCCATTTCTTCCCCATCTCACCCAACATCTTTATCATATGTGCTATGACCTCATCTGAGCCTGCTGCTCTCCTTGACTTCATTTTTCTTACTGCTGTTCTTACTTCTTGTATGGTAGGTTCCTCCTCTTCTCTCATTGTAAGCTGTGTCTGGAGCAGTACAACTTCTGTGGGGTGTTCTTCATAAAGAGACTACCATAATCACTCCTTCCATCTGCCTTTGATGTCCTGTGGCCTGGTGAGCAGGTTGTTGCTGCCATCCATTATGAAGGGTATCTGACTATCTTCTTTATCATTGTCTTTGCAAGCCAGTTTCTTTGTGCCAGCTAACAAAAAGACACTGGAGCACAGGCATGATGTAATACCTTTTATTGGACCAACATAGGTTTTACAATTACTTGAGCTTTTGAGCTGGCATGAGCCCTTCATCAGGAGTTATTAACTTACTGATGTTAAATACAGTGCATAAAATACATTTGTGCATAGAAAAGGAACTACAGCATTTATTTCCAATTGGCTAAAAAAAGTCTTGAAAAATGCTAGGATGGAAAACATGCAACCCATGCTAGACTCAGAAACAGGCAGTGTGTGTGCGTGTGTGTGTGTGTGTGTGTGTGTGTGTGTGTGTGTGTGTGTGTGTGTGTGTGTGTGTGTGTGTGTGTGTGTGTGTGTGTGTGTGTGTGTGTGTGTGTGTGTGTGTGTGTGTGTGTGTGTGTGTGTGTGTGTGTGTGAGAGAGAGAGAGAGAGAGTGTGTGTGTGTGTGTGTGTGAGAGAGAGAGAGAGAGTGTGTGTGTGTGTGTGTGTGTGTGTGTGTGTGTGTGTGTGTGTGTGTGTGTGTGTGTGTGTGTGTGTGTGTGTGTGTGTGGGCATGTGTGTGTGTGAGAGAGAGAGAGAGAGAGAGAGAGAGAGAGAGAGACAGAGAGAGAGAGAGAGACAAAGAAAAAGAGACTGAAAGTATAGACTAGGGTCAAAACAGGGTATAAAATCCAAGTTTGGCATGTTACATTAGAGTTAGTGTTAATTCAGAGGAGAGGATAACACTCAAGACAGCTGTAACATTTGATGAAATAATGAATCTAAAAACAAGAGATGTGGAGGGAGATTAGTTAAATCCAGGGAAGGAAAACAAAAAGTTGTAATTTGTAAACTGTTAGTCTGTCTAAACAAGCAATCTTTATGTGATAGAGGTTTTGGTTAACTGAAAATATGAATTAGCAATAATGTGCAATTCACAATGATGTGAAAGGCAGGGAGTACCAAGAGAGTAAGATATAGGGTTAGAATGTTAAACAAGCTGTCTTTAACTAACTGATAAAAAGAGAGAAAGAATGAGAAAGTGAGAGGGAAGAATATGGCATGGTTTCATAGTATACCATTCCGAAGAATAGCAGAACTGGAAAACATTTTGTTATAATCCTAAAACTGTCTGAACATTTAGGCCTTACCAGACTTTAAGTTTATGGTTGCTAATATTATGACCAGAATGCTGTCTTAGGCGAAAATAACTATTTTCTTGTTGTGAATAAATACAGGTGCTAAAACATAGACCCCAGTAAACTCAACAGTTACTATTGATACTCTGAAATAGTCAGCAGGTAGAATGTGAGTAAATTTAATCAAATCATTCACATTCATTACCTGAAAAAATAAAAAGCATTTGTTGTTGTTCAGTATGAATTATTTATGTCCAATGTTAGTTGCTCAAAAGGACATGTTAGGTATTATAATGTCTCATAAAACCAATATCCAGGTTCATACCGTTGACTGTCAGACTGAACAATTTTGTTCTTCATTCCAAGTGTGTATTGAAATATCCTTTAAGAAACATATCTGTCATATCTAATACAAAATGATCAGAGTGGGAACATGAAGGTCAGAGTTGCTTGTCAGTCACTTTATTTGTACCTGGTGTCTACGGGCATTCATCCTAGTTCTGAGTAACTTGTCTGTCTCTCCTAAATAATCTGCCTATGGACATTTCCTGCATTTGATTAGATAAACCACATTTTTGGAAGTGCATGCAAATGAGCCCTGCAATTTGAAACTCCTGTTCTGTAAAATAGTTTTTTTGGAAGCTGTAAAAATCCTGTGACATGTTTTGCATCAGATCCCCTTCTAAGCGTGGATCCCAAAACACTGATGTTCAGAATGTGGAGACGACAATACCAACGACTAACAATCACGAATGGCCAATGTTTCCCTGGGCAAGTAAAGACTTGTCCAGCACGTGGAAATATGCCCTTTTCCCCACTGTAGTGTGATTCCAGCATTGGTATATATATATATATATATATATATATATATATATATATATATATATATATATATATATATATAATATAGTTGGGAGGGATGTGGGGGGCACAGCCCCCCCACCTAGGTCAGTTTTTACATAGGCTGATGTGGTTTAGTTGCATTGTGGACATGGACAAGTGTTTCCTTGCCCTTGGAGGAATTGGCCATTCGTAATTTTAAATGTTCGGCAGTGTCATCTCGACACTCTGACATTTGGCATTATGAACTTCGTGATTTAAAAGGTAATCTTTTACATCTTGGATGGTTGCAGGATTTTGAGTCATTCTGAGCTATGTCCTGTTCTGGTCTTAGTGTGCTTCTGATAAGAAGATAATTTTAAATTTGGAGGGTGTTTAAATGACAGCAGTCACAGCACTTGAGAAATGCCTTTCAACTTGTCATCCATACTGAACATTAGGCCTTTATGATTTTGTACAGTTTTTTAAGTTCTGGATGATATGTTTTTATTAGTGGAACTCTGTCACAGGAGTTCCTCCCTTTATACTGAAGCAGCTGCTCTTGTGGTAGTTGTATTTCTCTGTCTACCGTTCTTCAAGCTCCCTGGCAGAGTGATCTGGAGCAAGCATGGTGACTTTCAGCTGTGCCAAATGTGTGTCTCTTTCTACCTCACTAGAACAATTGCAGTGAAAGTGAAGTGTCTGACTGTAAATAAATGATGTATTTGTGTGCCTGGGATGATTACTGTTTCTGTGCAGATACATCTGTCTGGCTTCCTTTAGATACATGCCTGTAATGTCCCATTTTGTATAGTAAAATTATTATCAATGAAGGTTACACTTGAAGGTGAGGTTTGTGTCATCTACAGAGTCACCTTCTAGAAACTGGTAGAGTGGCTCTGATGTCTTGTTCTTTGCTATTGTAACTGCTCTTTTAGCCTCTTTGTTAGCCAGCCTATATTTCTTCCTAGCCAGGTGTGTCTTTTCTGACACATTTTCCTATTCTCCTTTGTTTTTTTTTTTTGGTTTGTTTTTTTTATGACTTCCTGGACTTCTGCAGTCCACCACCAGCTTTCCTTATGAACCTTATTTTTTTTTGTTTGTTTTTTTTATGACTACCTGGACTTCTGCAGTCCACCACCAGCTTTCCTTATGAACCTGAAAGCTGAAAGTCACCATGCTTGCTCCAGATCACTCTGCCAGGGAGCTTGAAGAACGGTAGACAGAGAAATACAACTACCACAAGAGCAGCTGCTTCAGTATAAAGGGAGGAACTCCTGTGACAGAGTTCCACTAATAAAAACATATCATCCAGAACTTAAAAAACTGTACAAAATCACAACCTTAAATCCCTAAGATCATCACAAAAATCTCTTATACACATCAACAAATCAAACAATAGAGCAGGAGACTCTCTATTTTCTGTTTCCATTGGAAAAACATGGAATCAACTTCCATCTGAACTGACCACAATTCCCTCAATTACTCTATTTAAAAATAGGCTTAAACTCCACCTAAAAACACACTGGATGTGCCCCTGTTCTAAACCAGACTGACCAACCTATCTACTGTTGACTTACTCATCTAAAATTCTCATCTCTGAACCCACTCTTTCACTAACTTATCTTATCCATATTTCTTTATTTCTATTTTTTCTAGATAGTACCATGCTTCCTCTCCTCACACTCCTTACTAGTACTGCATTTTTTTTTAACACATTACCTAACAACCCCTCCATATATTTTCATTATCTTCCTTTATTATCTATATCAACACTTTTACTAACTTCTTTCTTTCAACTAATACTCTTTAGCAACACATAAATGTACCTTCTTATTAACTATTCTAAGCCTATTAAAATTATACGTTACCTTCATTATGTACTCATAAGTGACAGACTCCCTGTTAGTAAATGTTTAAAATGTATAAATATGTTTTTTTCTTCTTTTTTGTTGTTTATGTTAACATTTTTTAAACTGTGTGGAGCTTTTCTCCCTGGGCCTCTACTGAAAATGGACATATATCCAGCTAGACTAGCCCGGTCAACAAATGTAAAATAAAATAAAATAAAATAAATTATTTTCACACCTGGCTCAAGTGCATATCCCTTCTGTAGTTCTCAGACAAGGTGTTTTGAGGTAATGCCATTCTTCTTCAACTACACCTGTTTCTTCTTCTTCTTCTTGAGGTGCTAGAGCCCTGAGTAATTCCTTGAACTGTTGTGCTTTCTCTCAAGTCAACTTCCGGGTCTTCAACCTGGTCACTGTTGACCTTAGAGCCTTCTCTGACCACTGCTTGCAGCTGATTGTGGCAACCAGGGGTTTATGCTGTAGGCCAACTGTTCCACAGGGGATAACTTTGTAATCAGTTATTCTACCCCAGTGGCTTTACATACTAGGAGGAAGTCTACCCGAATTGCATGTTGACAAGTTTGTATGTGATCTTGTGATTGTCTCTCTTTCTAAACCATGTGTTGGCTGCCATCAAGCTATTTACCAGAAAGAATTCTAAAATAACCTCTCCTTCTTTATTCTTGTTGACCCACTCATGTTGACTCAGGTCCCTTATCGTTCAACAAGCAGGGACGATGATGGTGGTAAAGACTAAGCAAATGGACACTATTTTGAACTTATCTGACCCAGGTATTCCTCATATCCTGTTCTGTCTGTCTTAATATGTGCATTCAGGTCACTGATTATCAACACAAAATCATGTTACCCTGCTTTATCTATTAGGTCTTGCAAGCACTGTCTAAGTGCATTCTTTTCCTTGCGAACACATCCATGCTGTGTGCCATAGGCTGAGATTATGAATTTTGCCCTGCTGTTGTATTGGAATCCAATTGCCCTGAGTCTGTCACTAACTGTTATGTATTCCCTCACTGTCTTCTGAAGACTTACCCTCACCACAATTCCTACACCATTTTTAGCATGTCCACCTCCTGAGTAGTAGACTCTGGATTCCAATCCAAGTGCCGTTGCTACACAGCTGTTCAATCTTGTCTTCTCGATACATAGGATGTCTAGCCACCTCCTTTCCATCATGTCATCCACTTCTAAACTACATCCTGACAGTGAACCTATTTTGAGTGTAGCAATTCTTAGTTCATGTTTGGGGTCTATATCATATGTTCGCACTTTTATAAATTCAAACATTAAAATATCGAATTTAAATGTTCAAAGTTATAAAACTTTGAACATATGTAAAAAAAAAAAAAAAAAAACCCCAAAACTAATGGCTAATGGCTGTAGGCAGGGGGCAAGCACCCCTGCACCCCCACACCCCCACACCCCCGCTCTTTAAATATGCCAACTCCGAGACCGCACTACAGTGCCGTAAGGGAAATCTTGACCCTGCCTACACTGGTCAGGTAAGTTCCATTTTTTTTAATTGTATGTTCGATGTTTGAAACTTTAAACATTTAAATTCCATTATTTAACGTTCAAAATTTTCAAACTTCGAACATATAATATAGACCCCATGTTTGGCAGGTTTATTGGTTTTATGTTCTGCATCCACTTAACAGAGATATCCCAGGCAACAGACGCTGGACAACTGGAAAACAGCCAGGCAGTAGATTATTGACCCAGGGTTTCTGAAATTTATGGCATTGCCACACTGGCCAATAGGTGCAAATACACCCCCCCCACCATCATTAGCATGGGTCTCTGGTGTAGGTAGGAATAGGATGGGTCCTCAACTCACTTATGACTGCCAAAAATCCATGACCATTTTGTCAACATGAGTTAACATAATCGGATCATTTAGAGCCATATTTTTACACAGTCTAGTGGCTACTCCTCCTTGTTATACCACAAATTGCCAGCTAAATAAATGCATTTTATTGTAGCAATCATTTTCTCCATTGTCCCACACTATCATGTAGTAATTACTGAAGGGGATATATACCAATACATTACAGTAGCAGAACTCAAACTGGACTATACTGAATATATTGTCAAAAGCAAGGATAGTTTTAAAATATCAATCAGTTATCAAAATATGCAGTCTATTTTTTATTGGTCAACTATATAATAAAATTCCTAGCAGTAAAATTTAAAGCTAGAGCCATGATTTCCTAATAGGCTTCATCTAGCAGTGCGGGTTATATTCTATCAATCTCTGTTTCTGAGGAAGATAGTTACTCACACAGTGTTGCTGGGTTATTCTTGAAAAGATAAACCTTTATGGGTTTTTTGTCACTACTGTACAGACTCTAGAAGAGCCTGGAATGCAGAGGTGGTATTTATATTACTAGAGAAAATTTGGCAAGGGTATTAAGGAGACTTCCTCTACTGTTTTAGTAGGTGCTATGCAAATCTTTTACATTCACATAATCTCCCTCCCACTCAGGGACCTTGATTTAATATCTTATTAAAAATGACATGACACTCCAGAATGCAAAACCACACTTAAGCTGCACTACAGTGTCAGCAATCAATCTACACTGCATGGGAATAGAACCAACAGTCTTTTGCACCAAAGCTTATAGTGACATGTGGTGCACCACTGATATTGCCATTGTTTTTGCTATAAACTAACCCTTCTATGAGCTGGCCTTAGTTCATATTCTTGCGCAATAAATAAAATCATCCTTCTCTTGGCTGCTATATGAAACCCCCCTCCTGACTGCTTCCTTCTTTGAAGAAATGACAGGTAGTTTCTGGAAAAAAAAAGACAGTGGGCCAGCAGGAGAGGTATGGCCCACTATAAGAAAAGAAAAGATAAAAGAAAATTGATTGTGCCAGCAAAAGCACCAAGTTCCGGTTCTTGATAGTGATACCAGCTAGCTAATGAGATACATCAAGTTCACAGTATCACACATCCTGCCATCTCTGACCCTATATCTCCAAGGAAATCTATCTTTTCTAATACGTGAGTAGTTCACTCCATCTAAAAATGTCATTTGATAGTGTACTTCAAAAAAAAAAAAAAAGGTCTGGTACATTGCCGTATGCAGCATCATAAATGAAAGTATGAAAGTGAAACTCATTCTGGGATCAAGACCAGAACTCCTGTTTACATAAACAATTAAATGTCTAGAATTAAACAAAAAAACATATGAAAAGTACCACTGCTTCTACCAGGTACCATCCAGAGTGCATTAATTCACATCAGGCATGAATGCCACAATGTGATATTCTGCATCATTATGACACAGCATACAAAATGAAAGGAGAAAGGTTAGAAGGGACTAGAGATAGAGAAGGAAGGAAAACAATGAAAGAAGTAAAGAAAGAGACAGAGAGAGACTTCAAGGAAAGAAGGATGAATGGAAAGGAAGATGAAAGAAAGAACATGGAAGAAAGGACGAAAGCAAGAGAGGGACAGAAAGAAAGAAAAGAAAATATAGAAAGTAGAGAAAGATGGAAGGAAGGAAATGAAGAAAGAAAGAAAAGAAGAATGTTTGACTGACCTTAGATTTATTTCAAAAGCTTAATTGGGGGTCATATTTATGTCTTTTCAATGAGAATTTTTTTTCCCTTTTTAAGAATGATGTTTGAATCCTTCCATTTGATATGATATTTTTGAAGCTCTTAGAAGCCATTCTGTTGTTTTAGTGGCAAGAATAGTTTTTCTTGAAGTATACTATAAGGTGAAGGGGATCAAGTATTTCAAGGGGAAGAATTTAAGCAATTCAGGACTTTTTCATAACTGCTAGAAGGGGGGAATCAAAACATTAACCAGAAGATGGGAGCAAGAGCAGCAATACTTTCATGTTGCAAATGGTTATGGTTGTGAAATAGCAGCTGAGTCCTAGGAAGGATCTTTCAGTTTACAAGTCAACATATGTCCCCATCCACACTTTGGTCATGAATTTTGGGTACTAACTAAAATGATAAGATCACAGATACATACTGACTGGTAGGATGAGATCACAAATACAAGTTGGAGAAATAAAGTTAATTGTTAAGGTTGCTGCACTCACTTCACATGGGAAAGGACCTCGTCAAACTGGGAGACTATTTTTATATTATACTTTTTTGTATTACCTATGTGTTAATCAGGTAAGCCCACTGAACACAAGTTGCACATTTCAAGGTCAAGCAGGATTCACCATCTGATTATGTCACTTGCTCAGAGTGACACAGTAAGCAAAGGGAGGTGAAGGAATGAACCTCTTTTCCCTTGACTACAGGAAACAGTTCAGAACCTTCAGCCTGTGCAATAACTATAAGACAGATCCCTGGAGCAGAGCTATAGTACCCTCAAGATTGAGAGGTGATCATTGCCATTGTTTGAACACCTAATAATGATGCCCTCTGGATAACCCCCCGGTGGAGGTTTACCAGGCATTAATTAATAGGATGACCATTTGGAGCACATTGGCCTCCTCTAGGATGAGCAGAAGAGAGTTGTTGGGGGTAAGAAAGTTTGTTATGCCCTATTCAGTATGCTACTACTGCAGTCCTAAACAGGATATGCATGTAGAAAGTGGATGAGTCAATAAATAGCACAGATAGTCTCTTGACAAACACAAGTCTGCACAATGTATAGTGCAGTGAAGGCACAAAGTATATGTGCATCTTTCTGCTCATTGTTTGAGTTGCAAGATACTCAGTTGATACCCATCATGATGACTGTAACTTAAAAGTATCCCCACATATTATCAAACCCCAAAGAGACAGGATTCAAAGAGCAGAAGAAAAAATGCTAAAAGATCTGCATGATATGCAAGACAGGACTGACGGCAAATAAAGAGTGATAAAATGTTAAGGCCTTCATCACTGGAGTTGGCATCATCCACTATATGAGTACTCCATGCCTTTCATTAGTATTCCTACTTCTTTGTTGTTTGTCTTTCAGCTTTTCCCGGTAAGGGGTCGCCACAGCGGAATTCCGGTCTGCTAATAATTGGCAGTAGATTTTTACGAAATGCCGAGGTGCCAGCTCGACGCCCAACCTTCAACGGAGGCATGCCCATTTACGCACGCATGACTTTCGAATGCTACCCAACTGCGGGGAGGACATGCAGACTCCACACAGAAGGCACTCCCAAACCCAGCCGAGAATTGAACGGGAGAACCTCTTGCTGTGAGGTAACCACCGCGGCATCCTTTCATTAGTATTCCTACAACGTAAGAAAATTAAGGAAAAACATTGCTTAAAAGAATCACAGGCAGTCAACTCACAAAGAAAAGCCTGACTAATGTTTTGCACAACTGCCCAGACTTCACTGTTAGCAGTGGAACTGTGAAGCATTACTAATGCATTTTTTTACTAGGGTTACATAAACAGTGGATACCTTTACTTAACATACCTCTCAACTGTACAGATTTTTACACAACATCCACATTTTTGTCTCATATTTTTGGTCTGTTCTTCATAAAAATTGTTTTGACAAATCACTGGGATGATCTAAGGATTAAAGTCACTAAATAATGACATGCATTTGAGTTTCAGACTTCATATCCTTCAAAATATGCATGCTAACACAAATCCTATTATTCTAGGAACTTATTTTTAAGTTAATAACAGCAATATTAAAAGTGTATCCCTATTTTTTTTGCCTTTGTTCCCCTGTTATGTAAGGCTTTGTCCAGATTCCTTGTGTTCAAGTTGAGAGGTATGCTTTACTACCAGTGGAATAGTTTTAAAAAATTAAGAAAAACTTCCAAGTCTTACAAAGTTAACAGTTACAATAGGTGTTACTTTAAAGCCCCTTTACTGTCAATTAGATCACACAGAAGCAGGCTTTGTAGAAGGACAGAATTATGCTAATTGCCCTGACATTCATGAAACGGCAGTTAGGAAATAAAACTTCCTTCAAAAGGGGAAGGCTGTCCTCACTACATAAACATTAAAACCTTTCCTCCCACTGAAACACTTTCAAAACCTAAAGCAATTATTACTCGCCTTACATAAATGCACTACAGCCCTCACTGAGGATTTTATGCCTAATATTTCTTTTGACTTCTATTTTGTTTGAATACCCTGCCAGCCAATAATTAGTTTAAACTGACTTGGCAGGAGATAGACCATCATTGTCAATGCTTTTCCCATGACTGCCTGCTGATAGTTACACTGGTTACCCTATTGTGTTCAACATTCGGCTACAGTGGAAGGATTAATTTTAGAGAGCTGAAGGTAAACAAAATAATTTTAGTAATTAGAAGTAATAAAATTCCAGTCTCTTCACAGTGTGTGCTAAAATATGTGTGAAGATGAAGCAAATAACTCAAAACCTCAGGGACTGCATACACATCTACTGTTATATTAATAAAGATAATGCATTAGGCAGAGTTGTTTCTACAATTAAATGTCTCGAGAAGACACTACAAAAATATTACAGATGTGGTTTTGCTGCTAATCTGGTTAAAAATAATCGAACAATAAACTTGCTGCACGTACATCTCAAGCCTGAGAACCAAGAGAAATCAGTAAAAGTCCTTCTTCCCCACATTTAATACAATATATTAAAACTACAACATGTGCATAAAGATAGCCCTTAAATTCACCAAGCAATAGTGGTACGCTATTTAGATAAGCCACTGCATTTTTGAGAAGGGTCTACGTCAGACTGACAGCATTTAACAGAAAGTAAGTATTATAACATATGTAGACAATTGCCAAGATCAGTTTAACTCATCTTAGCAGTGACTGTGGACCCTCAATCCCCTCAAAGATCATGGTAATAAATGCAGCCATCAGCACCCTCCCCACCACACACACACACACACACACACACACACACACACACACACACACACACACACACACACACACACACACACACACATATCTATCAGTCCTGGTAATGCTGAAGTGCTGTATCTAAAGCTTGATGCTTTGTGGCAGCACTCAAAGTCATCTGTCCACTCCCACTGTACCTGACAAGAAAATAGTCATCACTTCCATCTCTTAAAACAAATTCATCAGTGACCAGAGTTTTCATGTTACTTCTGCGTAACCTAGATGTAATTATATTTCTCACTAAATTTCAACATCCAGCATAGAAATGGTTGCGAACTTTATCCTGACTTCCTCTGTACTGAAGGGATAGGGGCCCTCACTCTTGGACACAGCTCTTAGCCTAGCAGCAAACAGTATTTCCCTTTCACTTCACCCAGTCTCTATGATCAGTTTCTCCATACTGTAATCTAAGAGTCCTGGCAAATAGTCAGCATCAAGTTTGGGTTATGAAATATGCCAGGCTTGTTTCATGCAGACTAGCGACTGATGTATTAGTCCTGGTCTCAAACTGAATGCAAAGAAATGCATCATCATTCCCTTTGGCACAAACAATGTCCCCTCACACTATCAAACCAACAACAATACCCTAAGGACCCATGAAGTGGTAAGGGGACCTGGGATCACAAGTTGACTGCAACCTTAACTTCAACTACCATGTGTCTACTGTAGTAAGGAAAGTTTTCTACATAGCACACTTGATTAGTAAAGACATCACTTCAAGAGCAAAAGAAGTTGTAACCCCCATATACTTGGCACTTATCCAGCCCATAATTGAGTATAATGTGCAGTCTGACATATACTGTACTAAGCACCTACAGCAATTAGAGAGAAGATCAAAGGTCTCCAGCATGTGCGTTATACAGACTGACTAAAGTCCCTGTCACTATACTCTGTATTGTATAGACTTCTTAGCAGAGACTTATGCCTGGCCTACAGAACAATCCAAAACCCAAACCTAATAAACTTGCTTCATATCCGTAAATCAAATGGAACTAGGGCTACCCATTCCAGGGACCTAAATATGGCCTGCGACTTAAATAGGACACGCTGGAGGGACAAATTTATCTCCTAGCGACTGCCACATCTTTGGAACAGGCTGCCAGTTCTTGTGAAACAGAGCACTTCTATGACACTGTTCAACAGGAACCTGGATGAGTGGATGGGGCACCATAAATTCTTACTGGATATAAAGCCCACAACCCTCCTGGACATTGGCAGTCATCACAAAATGCAATCTTAGGTATTGACTAGCACTTGTATGGTATTTCATTGGGATGAAATGGCTAGGCTTAACAATTACCTCTGGGGTGATAGTCTAGTTATCTCCTATGATCCTATGATTCTCTAATCAAAATAATAATTGCATGTTAACTTCAGTGTCTTGACTGACTGCTGGCAATAACTTCGCAGTTTCTGCTAATGCTATCCTACATATAAAACCATTCCTGTTTCTGAAAATTGTGAAATGCATATCCATGCTTATTTCTGTGTGGCAATATGTAAGATATTAAACAAACCTGCAGCATGCAGTAGTTTGTCAATACTTATTACAAATAGCAAGTAATACACACACACACACACACACACACACACACACACACACACACACACACACACACACACACTAGATAGATTAATAGACAGAGCAATACTGATATGCCTACACATGTAGATATAGACATATAACACGAATATATGTGTAGAATATTGATTAATTGCTTTTGAATGTAAGAGACATTTTATTCCACAGTACCTGAAATTGTTTTGCAATACGTGTCACATTTTTTCTATTACTGATATTTATTTTTATTGTTAGATTTCCTGATATGCTGCTGTTTTTTTTTTCAGTGGTGCATTACAGTCACAGTTTGACAGAACTGAATCAAACATCTTACAGACAAGACAAAGTTCATGTCTAAGTTACTTATAGGAAAAAAAACTTTTTAATAGTTCATATTTTCCTGCCTTATGTTTTCTTTTTCTTTTTACAAAAATAATGACTGCACCATTTAAGGTTCTTTCACATGGCTTGCTCAAACACTACAAAATGCAAAACTGATTTAATAATGAGGCAGGTCAGCAATGTATAAAGTGTTGGCACAATGATTTCCTTAAATGACTTTTGCCCTTTCTGACTTTGTTAAATAAAGTGGTACAGTAATTTGTCTAATTTACTTATATGATTTTCCTGACTTTGCTAGTTACACACCGTTTAAACTTGTTGTTATCCATCACTGTCCCTAGATCTTTAATCGTAGTGTATTTTGTTTTCTTTTTTGTTGCTCTGATCTTCATTTTGCAATCATAGTTCATGTCCTGTTTGTCAAATCTTATGATGGTACATTTAAAGTAAATGTAAGGTTATTACTAGACCTTCTCAGATATTTTTTCCATCTTTTAAAGTAATTATGATGCCCAGTTTGCAATTGTCAATGTCTCTAGTTATCTGTAACCTTTTTCTAACCTTTATATGTTAAAAAAAAATCTTAAAAAAGAAGACAACCCTGAGCACAACCTTGTGGTGCATAACTGGTAACCCTGTCTGGAGATACAGCAATGTCCCACAATGAATTGTGTCTTCTTGGTTAATTAGACTTTTTCATTGTAACTTGTAAATGGATAGACATTTAACACATTTAGTTTGATAGTTATTCCCTTATATGGAATAGTTTTGTAAGCCTTAGCAAGACCAAGGTAAGCAGTGTGCAACACAAACTGAGCCCCTTATAAAGTCCTCCTATTTCTTCAAAGAATGCCACAAGATTCATCATTGTTTAGTCACAGTAGAATTGATTATTTGTTAACATCAGTGAAATTGGTAAGGGGGTATAACTTGAGGATAATATGTCTTTTCCACTGAGAGACCATGAAGCCATTAGGATAGCAATATCACTTCTCTCATGTGTTCACCATAAAAGACTGGTGAAAAATAAGTTCTATTTTATTTTGAGATTGTGAGATCAAAGCTTTTTAAGCAAGGTTGTATGACACTACCTGTTAATAAGACCTCCAGACAGTACGCCCAGTTTATTATGATGGATTAGATGTAAGATTAAAAGTCTGCTGAGTATAACTAAGGAAGCACCGTATAATATCAAGGCAAGGAGAATACTGCTTTGTATTACTGCTTTGTAAGGAAATTATTACAATCTTATTAGAAATGTATAGGTACAACTCTACAAGGCAAGGTGGAGATGCAGATTTATAAACCAAGTTCATGTAATTTGTTAAAGGAAACAGCTCACCAACATCTGGAAAATGCTATGACCCATGCATGGGCAGCTGATGACAAACCTGGTAAACTGCTGGTTTTCGGGTAAATGAAAAGAAGACGGCAGCACTCTATATACAGCTTAATTAAGAAATGTAAAGAGAAGGGCTATCTATCACGGACTCAATAAAATAAATAATTTGAATCCTTTCATGCAAACAGTAACCATGTATTCTTGTAACAAGAGTAATATGAATAAGCAAAAGAGAGAGAGCGAAAGAACAAGAGAAAGAGAGAGGCAGAGAGAGAGCGAGAGAGAGAGAGACAGGAACAAAGAGATGAGCAATTCTTATGTGGCCTTCTCTTCTTTCAGATATTTTATCAACATGTGACATCTTGGAATGCTACTATGACTAAAAAGGAGGTAAGGAATGCCAGTAAGAATGCTGTCTTAGACAAGCACCAGGGCCATTTCGGTTCCAGGCTCAACTATACAAACATTTAGTTAAATAGCTGTATCAGCCAGAGATTCACATATTTACCACCATCAAGAATATGGGGATAATACAATCATAAACTCACAGGAAAGTATTAGGCTAGCTGGCATTCTGGGCCATTTTAAGCCTAACCAGTTTCCCCTTCTTATACTCGAATTAACCTATCCTGTTTTGTTAGAAATTGGCCTTAACCATCTCATGGTCAATAATTATATATTATCCATAAAGGGAATAACTTAAATCATACCATAGATGATTTGTGTGTTTGTGTGTGTGTGTGGGGGGGGGGGGGCATGCATGGGATAAAGCATTTAGGAGTTGTCTCTTTCCATTAGAAGTACATGGGGAAGTCTTGTGGTAAATGTTCTCTTTCCCATACATAAATCAAAGTTTAGCTTTAATAGAGACAGGGATGAGCTTTGTTTTACATGGATGGTGAGTCTGTTACAGAACAGTGATATTCTCTGCGAGATATACCTGACCCCCCAAAACCATTCTGCTGATGTTGCAGAAGAAGTTTAGATGCCTCGACTAAATATTTCTGATGCCATTTGACATGCTGGTGGGCAATAAATTCATCAGTGTTAGGTCAGAGGATGACTTGTATGCCAGACACAGGTCACCTCTTATCAGTCTGTGGGATACTGGGTATCGTGATGGGGCTTTGAGTTGGTCCATGTAGGCCTCATATCCTTTTAATAAGGTATCTCTGTGAACATTCCAGTTGCTGCATACATGCCAAAGGAGGCATTATACTCAAAGACTGCCATAATGACAGGCAGAGTAAAGGGGGACAATGAAATCCCAAAGCTGTGCAATATACATGCACTTTCTTATGACAATGTACGCATGTTGGTTAAAAGTTAGGTCACTTTCTTCATAAGTTCACAAATATCAATCAATTGGGTCACTTCTTAGGGGAGTATTGCCTATATGGTAGTTCCCTGGGGTAGAAGACTTCCCAAAGGATACAATCTTGCATTTTTTGGCATATAGATTCAGTCGATGAGTTTGCCACCAGTCATTTATTTGCATTGTTTGGTTTAATTATTTATTTTATTTTATTTGAAGATCTCATTAGTTAGACTTCAAGAAAAGCAGGTGAAGAATTCTTTGATAGCCAGCAATGTGATACAAATGTTATACCAACAATCTGACTTGTAGACTGTGTTGCTTATGGACAAAACACCTTACTCAGGCACATTCTGGAAGAGTCAAATTATTATCAAGCAGTGATCTTATCAGGGCTATAATCTCAGTCATTTAGGATGCTTATCAGAAAGCTTACCTAACTGCAGTTATTTGGGGTGGGAGGTTTGGGAATGTTTTAACTCCTGGAGATTTATCTTGAATAAGGTGCAGCATTGTATCTTTCTGCTGGAGCTTACCAAAGCAGTTTAGGCTTATATAGCCATCCTATGTGTTGTCCTAACCAATATTCCTTCACTTTTCTGTTAGGAAAAGTAAAGGCATAGAACAGTATTACCCCGACCTGTATCCTTGTTATTTGTTATTAGACCCCAGTCATGCCCTGTTGAGGAGCATTATCCTGTACATGCATTGTACCATATTGAGAAAGCATATAAAGCGATGATGTAGTCTTTCAGCAGGTGTTTTTAACTTTGTGCATTAAAGTTTAACATTCTGAAAACTTTCAGGAGGATTCAATAAAGCCTACACAGTAGTATTTCACTGTGTGCTCATCACAGTGTGATGCACAGACTGATGCGGAAAGTTTTAGATTCAGTAAGTGCTGTGTAGAGGCACACATCCCTGTGCAAACAACAGAAACACTAATGCTAATTACAGCATAAGCACCTGAATTACATGCTAATTAACCAATCTAACACAGTGGAGCTATTCAACAAGCGATAAAGCAACTGTGTAGACTTTGTGCCGGTGTTCCCCATGAATTCCAAAACTTTTGGAATACAGCCACATAAAGGAGTCTACATGGACGGAATAAAAAGTAAAGGTGTGACATTTATACAGAACTGACCTTAAGATGTGACAGCATTAGATACAGGCTGGATGCAAGAAAAGGAGAGTAATAATAGCAACATAATCCTTTTTTGTGCCATAACAGAAATGTAGCTTTGCTCCCCCACCAAATAAACAGTACACTTGTAAGTAATTTAGACAGATAAAAGTGTAAAAGTGTATGCTTATCAAAATAAATATAAAAACATAAAACAGACTATTCATAGTTACATGTCGGCATATGCAATATGTAGCTGATGAAATGCGAGCATGCCATCTAAAAATCAGTACTACTCTGTTCAGATATACCACAAATTAATATTCTCTCTTCTGTGTTCAACACATAAACAATTCAGTTCCTCTTCAGGTTCCCTAGCTACATGGTGCCGTCTGTTATAGATTCAGGGTTGTCAACATGGTGAAGATGCAAATGAGGTCTAAACTCATTACAGCTGCTGAATCCCAAATCCTTGGCTCTGTGTATCAGATGTAAAATAATGCAGGCACTCCCGCTGTGTTTGCATTTAATGGATGGCAACTGTGAATGCTTACATCATGTTGATGTTTCAGGTTAGATATACAAAGCGTTACTTAGGTTCTTAACCTTGAATTATCTTCTGCTCTTCCTTTCTCCCTTTGTACTTTATTAAAAAAATATTGTGTTCTGACTACGTATGTTTCTCAGCTGATAAGTATATTTTTGGCACTTTTTAACTGTTCAGAGTTGAATAAAACAATTGAATTCCATTCAGAATACATTTTGAATAAATTGCATTTATTTAAACTGTATTTGCTTTAACACTGCTACACGCTCAAGTGTGCTAGCTTGCACTGCACTTTTAATTGTTTTTAGTGCTGTTTTAGCTGCTTTCTAAAAAAAAAATCTAAGCTTGTTTCCTGCTTTTCCTGTAACTAGTCTAGTCCAGATACAGATTTGCTGTATCCAGGACTATTTGTAAGCTTCTGAGCCCCCAAGCCTTTCTGTGTTGGAGGGAAGCCTTCTAGCTTATCAGTGGGAGTGGTAAGGACTAGGTAGCCTATCTACAACAAGAGGAGTGTTTTTTTGGCCCAGAAATTGTAGTTTATTGGCCGTTTGGGCAGTTTTTCCATATCTTTCAAATTTCTGGTTTAAAAGCCCACATCTGCACTTGTTTCCCACCTTTCCTGTAATTAGTCTAGTCCAGATACAGATTTTCTGTATCCAGGACTGTTTGTAAGCTTCTGAGCCCCCCAAGCCTTTCTGTGTTGGAGGGAAGCCTTCGAGTTTGTCAGTGGGGGTGGTAAGCACTAGGTATCCTATCTACCACAAGAAGAGTGGTTTCTGTCCCAGAAATTGTAGTTTGCTGGCTGTTTTGGGCAGTTTTTCCATCTCTTTCAACTTTCTGGTTTAAAAGCCCATGTTTGTTCTTTTCCCACCTTTCATGGAACTAGTCTAGTCCAGATACAGATTTGTTGTATCCAGGACTGTTTGTAAGCTTCTCAGTGGTACCAAAGTCTGCTCTTCAATTCTTCCATTAGATCTGCTAGTTCTCTCCTCTCCTACACTTTTACAGGTTATTAGTTTAGCACTTTACCAGACTTCTTGTAGCAATTATTGTAGCACACAAATGTGATACCAGCACTTAACATTCTACAAGGAAACAGCTACAGTACTTATTATTAATGCCCAGCCCTCCAGGCATGTCTAAAGGTCAGTTCCCTATGCTTTCTCCTATTAACCTGGTGAATGTGGGTATCCTGAGGCAATGTAGCAACTGCCTCATGTACACTGACAACCCTCTCGTCTTATCTCCCAGCAATCAGACTTGCGAGAGATGCACTTATATATCCTAAATGGAAACCACACACTCTCCAGCCAAGACCAGAATAGCTGGTCAAGAGGAGAAGGTCAGCACTTGCACCACACCACATGGAACACATAGCCCTCCAGAACACACACCAGCACTGCCTTCACATAAAAACACAAACCACACATCCACCTTCGTGGAGGATCTCAATAAAAATCTACCTAAACCAAAGAGACCTCCAAGGCAGAAACGCACTCAACCACCAAAACACAACACTAATCATGAGACACATAACTCTCCTAAACAGTGTGCCACTCAACCAAAGCCCATAAGGCAAAACAGCATGCCCAACACACTAGTCATAAGTGACTCGATAGTGAGGCACACTGATGTCCCACTCACTAGGTTGAATAAGGAGAAAGTAACAGTCAGTTGCCTGTCAGGTGCCAGGATCCACCACATAATGCATGCCCTCAGGTCCTCAACAACTGATACAAATATAACTCTGTCATTGTACATGTGGGTGTGAATGACCTGAGACGTACCTCCCTGGACTATATGAAAAGAGACATGGAGGAGCTCTTGGATTATGTAGCCCAGGCGGGTATGACCCTAGCCCTGAGCAGCATCCTACCATCATCCAGAATGACACCACAGTACAAGCAGAAAATGATCGATTTCAAAAATTGGCTAAGTTTCTGGTGTCATTCTAAGGGGATCCAGTATCTGTCTTCCTGAGATGACATGATTGACATACCTTGATGCTTTGCCAGAGATGGCCTACATCTGTCACCCCTAGGCTTCCAGATACTGGCCAAGGGTCTTTCCACCCCTATAGTGTCTTTTTTAAGCAGTGTTCCAAAGACCAAATTATCACCATAACAGCTACAAACAAATCCAATATGAGGGTCATGCTGCTCAGAGGTAGAAGTCTAAATCTCAAAATGCACTCGCTTGAAGCATTCCTTAAAATGGAGAACATCGACATTGTAACAGAGACCTGGTTCAAGGCAGCAGAAAACACCTCTGCACTACCAGGCTATAACTCATTCCACATCTTTCTGTCTCAGAACTTGGACCGAAGCTCCAAAGGTGGTGGTGTTTCCATATTCATAAAGAATGTACACACCTGTAGACTGGTAGCCCAACATAACGCATCTGAGATACTTCAGGTGCAGGTAACATTGGGTAAGACAGCAATTCAGGCTGAAACCTGCTATAGGTCCCCAACCATGTCCCAAGACTCACACTCCACATTCCTAAGCACCCTGGAGAATATTAGGGTCCAACCTAACAATCTCATACTAGGTGACTTCAGCTACCCCTCCATTAACTGGGAACACTACTCATGTACCAGTACACTTGCTCAGCATTTCCTGGAATTCATTAATTCCAATGCACTGGACCAGCTCATTCTTACCCCCACTAAAGGTAGCAACATCCTTGGCCTAGTCATTACTAACATGGGCAACCGTTGCTCTACACTAATAGTCAACTCCTCTTTGGTTAGATCCTTCCACAAACTAATCACCTTGGAAATCCACATCCCCCCTCCACCCACAAAGGTAACCACCATGTAAAACTTCTCCAAATATAACTTTGGGCTCCTAAAAACAGAGTTGGCTAACTTCATGGCACCCATGCAAATGGAGAATAGTTGCATGACTGCCAAATCATACACCAATGCACTGTACAAACATGTACACAGATGCATGTATCTCGCCATACCCAATAAAACCAAGATGCTCTCCTCCATAAAAAGGAAGCCAATCTGGTGGTCCCCTGTCATGAACAAACTCTACAACAGAAGGAGAAAACTGATGTAGAATAAGGTAAAGTCCACTGACTGGAAAAACACCCTTATCAGCCTCAACAAAAAGTTGAGATCCCTCATCAAATCCTCTAAAGCTAGCTATGGAAACAGGATTGCAGCAGATAGTAAAGATAAACACAAGGCCTTCTATAGTTATGTAAAGAATCTTCATGGCAATACCCAGATTTGCTCTGAGCTACTGCACAATGGTACCTCCTATACTAAGCCAACAGATATCACCAGTATACTGGCTGACAGATTCAGTGCCAACTTTACCTCTCCCCCCAAAAGACCCAATCACAATACCAGTAGATTGGCAGGCACCCAGTATTACTGCTGCACAGGTTAAAACAGCACTGCCCAAGGCCAAGAATACAGCTTCTATGGGACCTGACAATATCCCTGGCTGTGTTCTACATAAACTGCAGAGTGACCTGGCACCTCACCTGTGTGCCCTGTTCAATCACAGGCTCACCTCAGGCTTTGTACCTACCAAATGGCACATCATCCCTCTCCACAAAGGAGGAGAGACTACAGACCCTGGGAACTATCACCCCATTAGCCTAACAAGTCTGATATGCAAAGCTATGGAACTCATCATCATGGACCTAATAAACAAGGATATAGGGAATCTCCAAACTCTGGATCCTATACAGTTTGGTCTTGTGAAAGGTAGATCATGCCTGCTCAACTTGGTCGACTTCTTTGAGTCAGTCACCAGAGTTGTGGATGAAGGCAAGGTGGTTCATACAGCCTACCTTGATCTGGCCAAGGTCTTTCATACCATTCCCCACTCAGGAATCATAGAAAAACTCACTAAGCTAGGCATCAACCCCTATATCACTAGCTGGGTTGCAAACTGGCTCACAGATAGAACCCGCAGTGTGAAAGTTGCTGACTCCATGTCAGACTGCAGACCAGTCACGAGGGGAGTCCCACAAGGTTCGGTCCACGGTCCTCTGCTGTTTGGTATCTACTTCTCTGAAGTCCAGGCCAACACAAAGAGACTCTGGCTGACAAATTTTGCAAACGATTGCAAGTTAGGATGTATTATTAACTCCCCAAATGATGTTGACATCCTACAGAAAGGCCTCACTGAGACCAACTGGTGTCAGAATGATGGCATTAAGCTCATTGCCAAAAAATGTGTCGTCATCCCCATTGGGAAAAACCTGATTCCCTTGATTTACCACATCGATGGTAGTCCACTGAACACAGAAGGCGTTATAAGAGATATGGGAACACAGGCTGACAGCAACCTCTCTTTTGACCACCACATTGCCACTGTGGACAGAAAGTCCTTCTATGTGGCACATCTCATTACTAAGGGTTTTGTATCCAGGAAGAAAGAGGTCATTGTCTCCCTCTACTCTTCCCTCATTAGGCCAGTCATCAAGTACAATGTCCCATTTGCAGGATTGACCTTAGGTCAACTGGTGCCCTAGGCAAAAAGGCTCCACAGCACCCCCATCACAACACCTCACAACATTCTGGTCTACCTACACCAAATAAATACTGGAAAAGTGTCCTTGCTAGAGCAGTGCCCTAGGAGGCTGCCTAGTTGGCCTATGCCTAAGGCCAGCTATTCCCATTTGGCATGCACCTCACTAGGCACCTGCAACAACTGGACAGGCCACAAAAGTACCTCACAAAGAGGATCCTAGGCCTTAAACACTTGTCGTATTTGGACAGACTCAAAAAACTCCATCTATTTTCTGTCTCATATCGCCTACTTAGAGGCGATCTCTGCTTAACTTACAAAGCCATGTCTGACCCAGGTCTGTTAGAAATGCTACATCAAAGGAAATCCCAATCCCTCTGCACCACACACTCCAGAGATCTCATCCTCATTACAACAATCAACAGAACATGCTGGAGGGACAGGTTCATAATCCAGAGACTGCCCATGCTATGGAATAGACTTCCCATACATGTCAAGCAGAGCACCTCACTGGTCCTCTTCTAGAGAAATCTTGATGAGTGGATGGGAAATAGAAAATTCACTCCAGGGATCTACTAGACATAGGCACTGGAAACTAAGATTGGGTGGCACGATGCCAGGGTAATCCTATGGGCTAGGCTTGTAAAGGCTCCCAGGCCATTAGCCTAGTACACACCTATGAACATGTGTGTCTGTCAAGGTTGGAATTACAAGTAAGCAGTGCATATTTCATGGGTTCTGATTCATTAACATCCAACCTCCTCTTCATTTGTTGGCAAATTGTGTTTTCTCTGTCAGTTTTTTTTTATTATTATTCTATTATATTTTGGCCATTGTTTGCATGATGTGGCGCTTAACCCATTCACTGGAAATGTAGACATTAATGCAGTAATACATTCCTTGTTGGGGCCAGATGGTACTGGTTTCAAATACAGCTGAATCTAATACTTTTAACTACTTTTGCTTTACTGTTGCTGCACATTGGTGCATGCAGTGACAGCTCATGCCATCGTAATGCAGGACTGCAGCCCCCCCAGCAAGAAAGAATAAGAAAGAACCTTTTTAAAAAATAAAATATTTATTTCTATTTGTATATTACTGTATACTGCTGGCTGGATGCATAGCTACGAGTCCAACTGACTTGCTGATGTCCCGGAACTCAAACTGCGCATGCTCTGCGAGTTCTGGGTTTCTAAAAAAATAGTTTTTGCAAATCTGGACTGCTGTAAAAGCAGTCCAGATTAAGGATAGAAGCCATCAGTGTGATGCCCAGAAGTCTATGCGGTTTGTAACCGCATAGAAGTACAAGGGGATCGGACTGCCACATCTGCAGTCACATACGGATGTCGATGGCTGGATGGCTACTGATTGGTTCTTGCTCTCTTCCCGTGCAGTGAGTGCTGGGAAAAAGAGAGTGAGAAACAGTCATTCAGTAGCACTAGCAGTATTTTGGTTTACATTACTGAGGTCGTTGCAACTTCGTTTGATCAGACAGTGATTAAGGCACTAAGCCAAAAGCTGACTGAGACTGAGTGATATATTTTACAAAACTTGTTTTTACTCTCTTCTCTAAGTGTATATGCATTATGCAGCTGCATAAAAAAAAATCTAGTTACTACATTTAGATAGACTTTTCCATATAAGCAAATGTGCTGTTTTAGCTTTATCACCATAATATTAACAAAGTAAAATTAAACATTGGGCAGGATTCACGAAGCCTCCGTGTAAGAGTTATAACTCATACACGGAGGCTGCAGTTAAACGGAGTGATGTCAGCATGCTCTGCATATTCATGAGAGCATGCTGAATCACACCTAAGGCTAACACGGTCCGTGTAAGACAGTAGGGGGCGTGTCCGTAGGCCGAGCCCTGTAAGCAGACAAGCCCCCAGAAGAGTAAAAGTGCCCAAAGTAAACACCCACGACAGAGTCCATGGAAATGTGAATAAACACAACACAACACATGTCCCCACAGACTACGAACATAAAATGTACAAATGAACATCACATAATTTTTTTTTAAATTGTAAAGATGTTTAACCGTGACTGCGCTCGTTTGCGCGGGCGTGCCCGTAGCGCAGCTACAGTTAGCAGTCAGTGGGAAAGCATATAAGAACTAAATATGCAAAGTAAGCCAAGAAGCAATAGCGTAGCAGTAGAGATGTTGGCTGAAGAGCAGGCATTCGTGGTTCGAGCCCCCACAACACCAATTTTTATTTTCAGCAAAATAAGCACGAAACAAGTCCCTGACAAATATGTACACATAAAATCACATGTTATGTAAAATGTAATGAAATAGCCCATTTATATTGAAGAAATGTGAGGTAACAAAACAATAAAAAATGCCAGATGTGCCCATAGCTGAGCTACAGTTTAACAAGGTGAGTACATCTGCCCGTAGGTGAGCAGTGGTTTAACTGGTGCAAAATGAGTGCCCGTAGCTGAGCAGTGGTTTAACACGCTAAATCTATGTGCCGCTAACTGAGCTGAGCGTAATATGCGTGCTGATAGCCAAATGAGGCTTAAACCAGTGTACCCCGTTTGCTGAGCTGCGACCGCAAACAAGCTAACCGACGGGCAAAGTTGAGCAAGCCGTATCAAAACTGCCTTTACACAGACACACCCCACAGCTTGTCTAGACAGTCATAAAAAATAAAAAGTAGTGGCCAGGCTCGAACCCAGGATACTATACACCATAGTCAAGGTACTGAACCACTAAGCCATGACAACAGTACCGATAAATGCAATAATAGCTAATATATAGGAATGAATATAAACTGGAGCATAACAATGCAAGTTTACTGAAGTTGATACAATTCCAAAATGGCCAATCACAGATATGTGCGGGAAAAACGGACTATATAAGCCCCATAGGCGGGAATACACAGCATAAACAATTGTAGAACTGACTTGCAGCCAGAATGACAGGAGTAGGAGAGGGTAGTTGCTTTTGAGCACAGAGGTGGGGCGTTGAGGAGTCCAGGTACATGGTCTGGCTCCTAGTCCACAATCATGAGGCCCAACTCATGCAGGGCCAGGTCCTGTGGGGAGTATATAGGGCTGAGGCGTGGGACCGGTTGGCTCATGATCTCACCAGTGCCACAGGGATTCCAAGGACTGGTGAGCAGGTCCATCACCACCATGCGGACCTGAAGAGATGCAAGCTGGACCAATTGAACCTTTGGATCCAGGAGGCCCGGCAAATGCCCAACGCCCCACTACTGAGTAAGTTACATTTAATTATGTATGTAAGAAATTAAACTAGCTGATATTATGGAGATGTGTATTCCAATATACTTCATTACAGCTGCAGGTGTCCGTTCTGCGAACCGCAGAGCCTATGGCGATAGGCTGGTGCGGTTGCACCACCAGGCAGGTCAGTAATCCACTACCAGTAACTGTAAAGAAATATAAAAGTATGACAGTCAGCAAAAGAGTGCAGTGTAGTCACTAAGGAATAAAATGTGCAAGTAACAGTGTGAAAGTGTTTGCAAGTATTGCTTGATTACAAAAGTGTGTTGCAGCCTGTAAGCCAAACAGAAAAATAAAAATGTCTGACATAAATTCTGAAATAAAAATGACCCACCTGTAAGAAAATAGTACACAATCTGCAGCAGGCTGAAAAGTATAGCTGCAGAAGATGATGAAATTACATGTGTGAAATATATCCCTGTTGAAATACTGAAACATGACAGAAGTGAGACTGCTGGAAAGGATTGTAATAACTACAGGTAAAACATGTCAATAAAGCCTAGAAGTAAGTACCATCCTGAATAGTAAAATGAAAACAAGTGAGAGAGTGTGAGAAAGTGTCATGAATCCATCAATACAGTAGTAATAACCCCTGAATAAAGTATACTGCAGTCAGTACAGAATGAAATGCATGTGAGAATCCAAACCAAACAGCGAAATCTGTTCAAAGTGTTGCTGCATCTGGAATGTGTATCCCAAAATCTGGATATGTTGCTCTCAGTCTGCAATATGCAGATAGTATGATTGTCTGATATACCAAACATCCACACTTGTCTATAGCTATATAAAGCAAATGTAGCAGGATGATGTAGCTGAACAAAGCTAGATATGAATGTGTATGAAGAACAATAAAATGTATATTGATGTTGCAGTAACAGTCCTATCACCAAGTTGAAGTAGTTATCATATTGGAAACTGTAGTTAGAACAGTAGTGTGTATATATGCGCAGCTATTAGAAATGTACAGCATATGTATTGGTATTCAAAGGTGTTAATATTATTTGCTTCACCCCACCCTATAACCACATATAACCCAATCCAGCAATGCAGTAGTAATAACCCCTGAATAAAGTATACTGCAGTCAAGACAGAATGAAATGCATGTGAGAATCAAAACCAAACAGCGAAATCTGTTCAAAGTGTTGTCGCATCTGGAATGTGTATCCCAAAATCTGGATATGTTGCTCTCAGTCTGCAATATGCAGATAGTATGATTGTCTGATATACCAAACATCCGCACTTGTCTACAGCTATATAAAGCAAATGTAGCAGGATGATGTAGCTGAACAAAGCTAGATATGAATGTGTATGAAGAACAATAAAATGTATATTGATGTTGCAGTAACAGTCCTATCACCAAGTTGAAATAGTTATCATATAGGAAACTGTAGTTAGAACAGTAGTGTGTATATACGTGCAGCTATTAGAAATGTACAGCATATGTATTGGTATTCGAAGGTGTTAATATTATTTTCTTCACCCCACCCTATAACCACATATAACCCATTCCACATGAAAATGGTATGTGCAATCACAGTTAACACCCCTGGACATTTGTCCTGTTGGGTCATATATATTTGCATGTCCGTTGATGCATCTGCCCTGTTCATACATCCAAACCTGATGGCCTGTTGCCATCAATCAACCCTACATGTTGTTGGACTGTGTATTGCTGTTCAAATTATGCATGTGTTATGCTCGCTGTTCAATGGTGTGAATATCTGGGTGTTTGGTTAATGGGAATACTAATGCATGCTGTTACAACTAATTGTGAATGGTATTATATGTCACTAACCCAAACTGTCATGACATAATGCAAAACATAGGACGACAGGGAAGGCGGGTTCCAGCGGACCCACCTCTCCCACCTCAGCTATCGAGTGCACCTGGCACTAGTGCCCAGTCTGGACCCTCCTCCGGTGGCCCTGTGCCAACTGCGGGTGGAAGCGCTGCAGGGGATGGTGCTCGCCCCCCCCCTCTGCAAGTGTGGCTGGAGGAGAACCACCACTCACCCTCCGTAGCGTCTGGTCTGTGGTGTATAGGGAGATTCGGGACTCTGTTCTCGAGCCCCTACGCCAGCTTGAGGCACGGGTGGCACAACTTACGGGCATGCAAGTTGCCCGGCCTACACAGCCCCCAGCACAGCCCCGTCCTGGGCAGTGAAGGAACAGTGGCAACTGCCTATGGGTGGGGATATCAGTTCCACTGTTGCCATCTGTGGGCTCATGGGCTCTGGATATCCAAACCTCCGTCCCCGTCAAATGTGTAACCCCCCCACACGTGTCATACACCGCCCCTGTATGCATCTTGTTTGTCTTGTCTGTTTACCTATCCAACCTACCTCCCCAGTTGTACCGACTTCCTTCACCTGACATACCACTCTCACCTGAAAAAAAAAAAAATGGCACTCTGTACCCACAAAAAAACTACGCCCCATACATAGCTGCCCATTCCGCACACATGTCTGCTGGACATGGAAACTATCAATTACAATTGGCCGTACAACAAGTATTATTGTTGTCCTGACACCTCTCTCAGGGGTGGAAGGTTTCAAATGTCACACCAAATTACATACATATGCACAGCTGTTGCTGATGAAGAAATGGGCAGCTATGGGCCTTACTTACATCCCTCCTGCAAATCCCAAGCTTGTTTCCCTACTGTCTTACCCTCTTTGTGACCCCTTTTTCACCACTTTCCTGTCTCCCCATTTTCATTTCTTTCAAGGAAAATAGCGCGGGTGTGCGCCAGAGTAAGCACTGTTAAGCGGTTGTAAGCGGGTGTGGGCGTGTGTGCATGGAGCTAACCGCCAGTGCGCATGCGTGAGCTCCACGCAAACCAGCGCTAACCCAGTTACAACTGCTTAAAAGTGCCTTAGTCACTTCGATTGACAGGTCCTGTACTCAGTTCAAAAGCAAAATAAAATCCCACTGTCAGTCACGAACCCAGGACCTTGGAAACAGTAGTCTGTATGACCTACCACTAAGCCATGACTCTTATACAAGAACATTGTGCTAAAATAAATATAGCATGTAATAGTCTGGATGAATGTAAAGGGAATATAGGATGTGTAGTACCCAAAGCATGTCATGTAGAATTACTGTCAAAACTACTGGATTCCCATAATAGTAGTGTGTGAACAGAAACAGCCATGCTAGTTGGTAGCTTGTAGGTAATAATGTCAGTTAATGTACATATATAAATGTATGTATATGTACATATATATATATATATATATATATATATATATAAATATATTTCTATATATAGTTGTAGGTGTCATTGTGCATACACACTTACTACAGGGAACAGGAGTGAGGAATGGAGAAATGTGAATCTACAACACAGCCTGAATCATGAGAGAGATACTAACCTTTACACTCACAGAACAGTGTCCACAGCATACCAGCATGGTCCCCGCCCTTACAATCTGAAATGGCAATGCCAATCTCACATACCCTTTTATAGCACTGTCCTGAAATCACAGTGAGAACTGCAATCAGTACACAACTGGCTCTATGCAATTAGCAAATGCTGGCTTACAATTGGTGCAGAGGCCATCACATGGACCTATGCAGATACATACAAAAGCATCCTGTACTAACATTCCACACATGCAATACATTCATTGCACTGTCTGGAAGCAGACAGAGGGAGAGAGACAAACCGAGACAGAGAGAAAAAAAAAAAAAAAAAAACACGCTACACACTGTGACTCTCAGCTGTCAGCAGTGACAGTAGCAGCAGGAATCAGAAGCAGTGGTAACACAACCAGCTGCGTCAAACACAGGTAATGCAAAGTAGCAGGTTAATAGTGTGAATACTGTGAACCCTCCAAATGTGTCATAGGTCTGTATCTATAGGTATGTCCATGTGATATGTTGTGTGTACGTAGTTCCACCAAAAGGGATGACTATACATTACATGTCAATCAGTGTTAGGCCATGATCCTGGCAGCAGTTGTCTGTGCGTTGCCCTCAGCAATGGCTGTAGTGACTGCTTTGAAAGGTCATCCAGGTTCAAAAGGCAGGATCAGCCCATCACAAAGGCACACTGGCTGGGAACAAGTGTCTGCAGGTACCCGATATCACTGCATATGCATCCCATACTGCATAATTCCATAGCTTAGCAGACCAGGCCGGTTATGCATATGATGTGGTAGTTCCCAGGGTCAGTCGAGGTGCCTCTTTAGTGGTGTGGGACCACTGTTGCTGTATTCCACTGTCCAGGTACATATCCTGTAGTATGGCCAAGATAAATTATCAGTCTTATATGCGGTTGTATGTCCTCTTGGAGTGCAGGTAGCACACATCCAGGGATACCATGAGGTCACAGTGATGCTGTGTGTTCTGCCTTGCTGAGGGCGGCCCTCACCTGGACATGTGAGATGATAGGGAGGTTACATACAGCTGTGATAACTATTTCAACTGGTGGGGGAGAAGGAGGGGGGATACATGCACCGAACCTGTCTGCAAGAATGTTGCCAATATCTGTGTGTTTGGTGAATGTTAAGTAGGTGTGTATTAACACAGAGCATATCTGAGGCATTTGGTCCATATGTGTAACATAACTGAAGAAGGCCTTGTGGTTATCCATAGTGTTTGTGGCCATTTCCCTCCCAGAGTAGGCCGTGGCCATTGTTATGAGGGACCGTAGCGTAGTACCAGTGCTGACCACAGATGCCTTCCCTTAATGTGAATCTGCTCTGTCCTGCAGTAGCCTCCTGCTATTGTTATACAATCTACCTCTGTCTGGGGTCCACTGGACAGGATGCCTAACCTTTGTGCATAGGGTCTGGGTTAGAAATGTGTGTGCAAGTTCCATGCAATCTGTGGCATGTCCGTGGTAAGCATTTGCAAAGGGGTCAGCAGTGTGGGTTGTGGCTTCCACTGGCCTAGTGTGCTGCATGGATACCATCTCAGTCCTAACAAGTGAATAACTGTCTAATCACATACATATCAAAGTAGTCTACTGTGCTGGTGGTGGTGGTGAGATATGTATATCCAGGCCGAGTAACTTGTGTCCACATCACACTAGTGGATGGCATCCCACATACAGTACCTTGGGATGAACCCCCAGAGTGAGGTTGTGCATTGGACCTGTCAGTGTGTGCTGACCGATGGGGCATGCTACTATGTTGTGTGGAATGTGGCAGGTATTGTTGCACAGGTGTTGGCTGAGCACTGATATCTGGCCATGTACTTGTGTATCCACCACGACACACACACATGCAACATATGGGAGTAGTAGTATATCAGTACACATGAGTATCATGTATAGTATGTGTGCCATATATTGCTGACATAGTCTGCTGATATCCTGTTTGTGTTCTCTTCCAGGGAGATGGCGCGTCAGCGTAATCCTGCCTACTCTTCAGTGGAAGATGAGGAGATACACCAGAGCCTGGTGTGGGAGTATGACATCCTGTTTTCCCGCACCAGTCAGAATCAGCAGGAGAGGGCTGCAATGTGGCAAGACCTTGTCCGTAGGATAAATGATATTGGCACGCATAATAGGACATATGAGCAGGTACGACATCACTGCAGTGATTTAATCAGAAGTGTCCGTCAGCGTGCATCAGATATCCACAGGCAACAGGTTGCCACAGGAGGTGGGGTGGCCACACATCCCCCCCTCACCAGACTGGAGGGGCTACTCCTAAGTGTTGTGGCTCCAGCCCCGGAACAGCAACAGCAGTACACCTGCATCATGATGGAGGCTGGATCCACACAGCAGTACGACATGGAGCATGCAGGTAATATGCCATATGTACACTTGACTGTTCTGTACACTGTTAGTTTATGCATGTGTAAGGTGTGTCCGTGGTTTGTATCTGTCATCATAGTATGTAATTGTGCATGTGTGATACTGGAAATATCAACAGCTGAAGTGTGAAAGGCAACTGGTGTACTACTGCACTGTATTATATGCAATATCAATGGCACAGTTGTGCCCACTGACATTAATCTCATCATTTCTGCAGGTCCCTCCAGGGTTACAGCAAGGCAGGCCATCCATGCTGGTGAGTGTGTTTAACAATACCTATAATAGTCCTGATAGTGCAAGTAACACTAGTGTAACTCAGTAGGGCTCTGTGTGTATACTGCGTGGTGTGCATGTGTGCATGTGTGCAGGTGTGCATGTGCCCATGTGTGCATGTTTGCATGTGTGCAGGTGTGCCTGTGTCCACGTGTGCATGTGTGCCTGTGTCCACGTGTGCATGTGTGCATGTGTGCATGTGTGCCTCTGTCCACGTGTGCATGTGTGCATGTGTGCATGTGTGCATGTGACCACATGTGCATGGGCGCATGTGTGCATGTGTCCATGTGTGCATGTGTACACGTGTGCATGTGTGCATGTGTGCATGTGTCCACGAGTGCATGTGTCCATGTGTGCATGTCTGCATGTGTGCATGTGTGCATGCGTGCCTGTGTGCATGTGTGCATGTGTGCATGTGTGCCTGTGTGCATGTGTCCATGTGTGCATGTGTGCATAAGTGCATCACTGGTAACAATGTGTGGAGACTGTAAACTGTGTTTCCTGTCTTCCTCCCACAGGTTCTGGTGCTGCTCTGGTGTCCTGCAGCAGGGAACCTGAATCTGGTGCCACAGGTACTGGTAATGATGATATTTGTGTAATGGTACAGGAAGGTGTGTCAGGGTCCACCATTGGTCAGCCAATTGACAGTACACAGCTGTCAACCCCATCATTGCGCACAGTCATCCTGCCAGTACATCCTTTGTCACCATTGTCCCTAGGTGATGGACAGGATACAGTGGGCATTGACCAGGGTAATGTGGTACCTGTGGCACATGCGTCCCCACACAGCAGCCATGGGCAGGGTCCTGCGATGGTACCACACAGACAGTTGCCCATGGGTTCTCTTGGGAGCATCCGTGGGCGTACTGCCTCTGGCAGACGTGCCTAAAGAGGTCTGTCAACCTCAGCTATGTTTCGGGCTGTCATGCAGGCACAGTCGCGTATGGAAAGGTACACCAGACAGGGTCTGAGGGAGCTGAGAGCATGTCACACAGCCATGACTTACAGTATGAGTGACATCGCGGATGCTATCCGTAATTTCACCGATGTCATAGACAGATGTTGTGGGGACATATTACAGCAGTTCCACAACCAAATGTCCATGAGCCAGGGCAATGGTGGGCGTTTGCGGCGTCGACGTGGCCGTATGCCAGCAACAGTAGCAGCTGGCAGTCGGCACGGATGACAACAGGCCCGCGCATGCCCCCATAGTGCCAGCAGCAGCCCCAGCAATGCTGGGTCTGTGCTGCCATCGGAACGCCCCAGGAGACCACGTGCATGTGGCTCTGGACAGTCCCAACAGGGACCTGTGTCCAGTCAACACACTCCCGCTTCTGATGACAGTACCCAGTCTGTCTTAGTACTGGATATGGTCCGTAGCACCCCAGCCAGGCACAGGTACCGTGTCTGTGCCCACAGACACTGATCTGTATGACCTGCCAGGTGCAGTCTGTGGCTGTCCACAAACCCCTGTATATGGCAGCCATGAGGTGGAACTGTGTGTGTGCATACACACATGCGAAATGTTAACACCTAGGATGACCACATACATGCACACACTGCACCAACACTGCCCCACCCTGTACTGCTGCCCCTCACCAACACACATACACACACATGTCAATTGGTGGTATCAGTGGCTGACTTAGGCATACCTAATTCACACCCTGTGCATATGACACTGTGCCACCTCCTGCAATCTCCAACATCATTGCGGGAACAGGTAAACACGTTGCTGATGTACAGGGTGACTACATAGAAGTGTATTAGTAGTATCATGTTGGTAACAGTACAGTGTGCTGCTATGACTGTGTGTATATCCCAGCATGCCTGATGCAGTAACCGTATGAATGTCCTAAATTGTTATCTGCACCCATAGTACATACCAAAGTGTAACAGCTGCACATAATTGCATGCCGGTGGTAAGGATGTCAACAGATAGCCGCATACATGGGTAGCACAGGGGGGAAGCTAACGCAAGTAGTAATATGCAATGGTGGACATGTACAGTAATGGTGTCAAGTTGCCCACAACGACTATGCAATGTGGATGTTTGCGCATGTTGATATGTGTGCAGTACCAATGTAATCCAAATCACAATTAACTATGACATAATATCAGTTCTACCATGGGCATCTGCGCTGTGTATTCCTGGGTACATGTTGATAGTGCCTACATATTTTGCATTATTACTTACTGTTATTGTTACCCCTTCTTTGTTGTACAATGCGCTACTTCCAGCCCTGCTTACTGTAGCTTTGTTTGCATGCATGTTTGCTTGGGGTTCCCTGGAACACTGCTTACACCTGCAATGCAGAGTTACAATGCTTCTGTAGACTCCTAGTGACATCTGCATAGCGTACGATACGTATGTCAAGTTTACACATGACAGAACATCACTGTCTGTCCTGTACCCATGTACGTTGCCTGTGACACATTGCACATGTCTTACCTGGCATTTACCCACGTGTGCAGTCATATATGCCAGTGCTATGAAACAGTAGCAGTACACCCTCACATACACACCTTCAGTATGTTGTTCCCCATTGGCCCTATGTGTTGGTACTCACCATGGCAATCACACTACTAGGGTAGCATGTGCAAAGGTAACCTGTGAATCACCTGTATGGTCCAGTTGTGGTTTATGTGAGTCATGTGGCAACGTCACAGCTGCCACATGTATGCAGTCAGCCATCACCCTTGGCCAGGAATGTACAACACATGTGTGGGATGCCACCACACAGCCAATCTGGGGACTGAGCTCTCTGAACCCAGTAATGCCATACCCTGTCAGGTGGCATGTCATATATACTACATCCTGGACAAACTTCAACCCCAATCCCTGCTGCTACTATTGATAAAACCCCTGAAGATGTTTCTGATAGTTTTGACCAATTCTTTACTGAGACATTTCAAGCCCTAGCTAGCCAACTACCTCCTAGCTCCCCTGGTCCTGAAAGTAGCACCCCTAGAAACCTACTTGCGTTCAGCTTCCAACCAGTCGCCACTTCACTTATCCGTACCTTGATTTAAAAAGTAAAACCCACTACACTTTCTGCTGATCAACTCCCTGCCAAGTACCTACAAAAATCAGCTGATGCTATTGCTTACCCCGTCTCAAAACTAATCAAACGAACCATGGTAGAATCTAAATTTCCCACCATCTGGAAAATATCCTATGTAATCCCACTTCACAAAGGAGGCAGCTCTACTGAATTCTCCAATTATAGGCCAATAGCTATACTCTCTCCACTTGCAAAGATTATGGAAATTTATTCATAGACAATTCATGCACCACCTAATCCAAAATCGCCTTATGGCAGACACTCAGCATGGCTTCCGTCCTCATCACAGCAGTACTTCAGCCCTCCTAGCCTTTACTAACACCATAAACCATACTTGCAACAATAATTATATATCCTCAGCCCTCTTTTTGGATCTTTCCAAGGACCTACAATATGGTTGATCACCAACTTGTAAGTCACACCCTGCAAACATTCTGTCTAGATACTGGAGTCCTCCAATGGTTTCAATCCTACCTGCATGGTCGACAGCAGGCTGGCCTCTGGCAGAACAAACTCTCTAACCTTCTACCTAACACCCTCAGAGTACCACAAGGCTTTATACTAGGGCCCTTGCTGTTCTCCATCTTCATTAACGACCTTTATACTGTCATCCCAAAAGTCAGCTGTATCCAATATGCTGATGATTCTACTCTGATTTGCTCAGCCACATCTCCAGTAGAGTTATGGTCAGCTACCCAGACCACCTTTAATACAATAGAAAACTGGCTTTCTGAACATCGTCTGATCCTAAATCCCAAAAAAACTAAACTGCTGTTATTTCACCAACACGTAGGTCTACCGCTTTCACCTTTACCATACAATCAAATGATGGCACAATAATCTCCTGACCCATCTACTAAACTATTAGGTGTCATCATAGACAATAATCTCAAATGTGACCTACATGTTAACCAAACTATCAAAACCATCAATAAAAAACTAGGGTCACTTTACAGAATAAAAGCCTTCCTAACCCCTCCAGCTAAAATTGCCATAGCTCGCTCACACCTTCTTTCAACCCTTCTGTATGCATCCCCTCTACTCTCGAATATGAACAACACTGTCCTTAACAAACACTCAATTTGCTACAACCACATTGCCAGGTTTGCCACTGGCCTGCCTTTTAGAACACATCATTGCATCAATCTAAATCAGCTTGGTTGGCTTGAACTACCTAGCCTAATACAGTATAACCAACTGATTATGGCCTATAAAATCCTCTATAATCCGGACAATACTCCTGCACTTAAAATATTATCACCCCCTATAACAATCCTAGACTGCTTCGATCCTCTAACAAACTACTGACTCAGACTAGCAAAATTAATAACACAGCCGCTGATTCTCTCTTTGAAAACTCTGTAAGTAGATCCTGGAACTCACTTCCAGCTGATATTACCTTACTTTCCACCTAAGGTCAATTTAACACTAGACTCAAACAACATTTGTCACTTAACTGGCTATGTCAATGTATCAAGCCTGGCTAACTCGAATGTGTAAAATCTGTTAACCAGTTTACTGTGTAATTTAATTTAATCCTGACTTGTGCTCAGGACTAACTTTAACCTGTGGAACATGTTTAACTTGCTTACTTATGTAATCTCTGTAAATAATCTGTTTGTAATATGTAATGATGGTATTATGTAATGCTGTATCTGCTTACCCTTGGAGCTTTTCTCCCCGGGCCTCCCCTGAAACTGGACATGCATCCAGTCAGACTATCCCGGTCAACAAATGTAAGATAAATAAATAAATAAATAAATAAATAAATAAATAAATAAAAAATATTACAGTGACTACAATACAAGTCAGACATTGACACGCACTGACAGCATGCTGAACACACTGGGGCATACGTGGGGACTCAGAATAGTATCCTGCCTGAGCATCACACACCAACGCAGTTGGCACACAGGCATATGTTCCATCGGAACCGTGTGCCACACACTCACAGCCTGTAGGGCTACACAACACACCTGCTACAGACGTGTCAGGTACCTGTCTTGGGTGCTGCACTGGGGTCCCGCTCAACAGGCTGTATCTGGTGAAGGTCACAGTGATATGCCTCAGGGGCACTATGGTCCACCACAGAACACATGCATACAGGTCAGTCCGAGGCAAGGACACATATGACTCACTCATTGACCATGCCACTATGGCTGACCTGAGACATACCTCTCTGGACTACATGATAGGGAACATAGAATGGATCTCTCAGCATGTGGCACAGGGCAGTATGAGCCTGATCTTGGTTGCCAACATACCCTCACCAGGTATGCTACCACTATATGTGGGAAGGGTGTTGTATGTCTACATTCTGCTCAGTCTCCAATGTCATTCATAGGGTATCCGCTGGCTGTCAACGTGTGCTTACATGCTAGGGAAGCCACAATGATGTGCAAGGGTCATCTTGCACGTGACACCCATGGCCCGATGTATATTGGCAAAGCTCCTTGATACACACATACTGCCTTATGCTGCAGGACACGGTTTACATAGCCACCTCCGCTGGTATCACACAGGTTAGGACACTAACAGTGCTGCTACACAACAACAGCAGTGTACACCGCAAGATGCATGCACTGGACACTGTCCTCAGCATGGTGAACTGCAATGTCTGTGCAGTACCAGAGTCCTGATTCATGGCTCACAGGTGTTACCCATCACTGATTGGTTATGCCCCATACCATGCCTGTCATCCCCTACACATGTAACACACATGGACAGGGGGGTGGTATCCCAAGGCACCACAGATACACACACCTCCAGGTTGTTGGCACAGCACAAAGCATCAGGGCCTAATCATGTGCAGCTAACAGTGTGTCGGACTGCCATCTGGTTCATAGCCTGGCACACACAACCCTCCCATACACAGGAAGACCACCTATCCTCCATAACAACACTGGCAATATGACAGTCTCAAGAACTGTCTTTATATGGCTGGACTGCATCCAGCCAAACATTGTGCGTGAGCATTACTGTAGCTACAGCACACTAGTTGAAGGGTTCACAGCATGTGGTCACTGAATTGCAGTGGAATGACATGTTACCACTACCACAACAGGTGGGAACATGCAGCACCTGTACATTGACTACATGTAGACTATATGGCCCAGACCAGATGTGTATACCCTGCTGTAGGTATTTTACCATATACACCCACACTGTATAGACACATACCGCGTGCAGCCCCTGCACAGTAAGACACAGTCATATTGGTATACATTGCAAATACCATTTATCCACTCAAGGCATGTGTCAGATATGGTAACTACTGCAGGTCACAGGTATTTATGTGTATGTGTCACACACATGCATCATGTGTGCAATGCCATTGCTGGTTTAGGCAATGGCATGCATTGTTATGTACAAAGACCCACACAAGGTCATAATGTGTGACACAACCACACGTGGTAGTTGTGGGTTACCAAAACATACCTATCTGTACTCTGACAATGGTAATAGACACAGTAGCAGAGCGCACTATTGGCATTACTGGCCAACTAGCCCTGTTTGGCTGTGCTGATAGTGTGGTGACATCCCCCGTGTTTACTGGGAGAATATGCAGCATCTGGTGTATTGTAGTATTTGCCAAAAGGATCTGTTCTCTCACACTTGCATTTACACACAACCTACTACCCCCACACACTTGCCATTTTCAGGATTCATACCCCTACCTAACTAAGTCACGACACGTGAAAGAGACGCATTAGCGAAGTGCACTATTCAAATTACTAGATAGTTCTACTTCTCTGGTTGTACTTATAGGGTGCTGACATCATCAGTATTTTGAAAGGGTAATGTGCATCAGGTAGTGTGATCTCCGGATTGCCAAAACTAACATGTTTTTCATATGGAAATGCACACACACAAACTCCCCACAACCAAACACACACACACTTGCCAGTTTCAAACCCCTACCTAAATATGTTATGGCACTTGAAAGTGGCGCTGTAGTAGGTTGTGCTATTCTGAGTACTGGCAGATGTTTCTTCTCCAGCTGTATGTATAGGGTGCTGTCATCATCACTGTTTGGAAAGGGTAATGTGCATCATGTAGTGTGATCTTCTGATTTCAAAAAAGCACATGTTTGTCATACAGAATTGCGCACACACAGAGTCCCCACATCCAAACACACACACATGCCATTTACAGGTTTTAAACACCTACCTAACTATATTATGACACTCGGGAGAGGTGCATTAGCAGAGTGCGCTATTCAAATTACTGGGATGCTTCCTTTCTCCTGCTGTACTTATAGGGTGCTGAAATCATCAGTGTTTAGAAAGGGGAATGTGCATCCTGTCGTGTGTTCTCCTAGTTGCCAAAAGGGATATTTCCTTCATACAGACTTGCATACACACTAGCCCCTCAGTGTTTAGAAAGGGAAATGTGCATCCTGCCATGTGTTCTCCTAGTTGCCAGAAGGGATATTTCTTTCATATAGACTTGCATACACACTAGCCTCCCTCTACCCACACTGAGCATTTGCAAGATTCAAACCCCTACCTAACAATGCTCTGCCACTCGAAATAGACACATTAGCAAAGTGCACTATTTGCATCACTGGTAGTCGTTCTTTCTCCTGCTTTACTTATAGGGTGCTGACATCATCTGTGTTTAGAAAGGGGAATGTGCATCCTGTAGTGTGTTCTCCCAGTTGCCAAAAGGGACATTTCCCCTCACATAAAATTGTACACACACTTGCAAGATTCAAACCACTACCTAACCATGTTATGACACTTGAGTCGGATGCATTAGCAGAGTGCGCTATTCGCATCACTGGTAGGTTTCTCTTCTCCTGCTGTACTTACAGGGTGCTGACATCATCTGTGTTTAGAAAGGGGAATGTGCATCCTGTAGTGTGTTCTCCCAGTTGCCAAAAGGGACATTTCCTTCACACAAAATTGCACACACACTAACTACCCTCATCCAAACACACACACTTGCCATTTGCAGGATTCAAACCACTATCCAATTATGTTATGACACTTGAGTCGGACGTATTAGCAGAGTGCGCTATTCACATTACTAGTAGGCTTGCCTTCTCCTGCTGTACTTATAGGGTGCTGACATCATCTGTGTTTTGAAAGGGGAATGTGCATCCTGTAGTGTGTTCTCCCAGTTGCCAAAAGGGACATTTCCCTCACACAAAATTGCACACACACTAACCCCCCTCATCCAAACACACACACACTTGCCATTTGCAGGATTCAAACCACTACATAACTATTATGACACTCAAGTTGGACGCATTAGCAAAGCACGCTATTTGCATTACTGGGAGGCTTCTCTTCTCCTGCTGTACTTATAGGGTGCTGACATCATCAGTGTTTAGAAAGGGGAATGTGCATCCTGTAGTGTGTTCACCTAGTTGGCAAAAGGGATACTTCTTTCATACAGTCTTGAACACACACTAAACCTCTCCACACACACTGAGCATGTACAGGATTCAAACCCCTACCTAACTATGTTATGACACTGTAGATGGACGCATTAGCAGAGCGCACTATTCACATTACTGGAAGGATTTCTTTCTCCTGCTGCACTTATAGGGTGCTGACATCATCAGTGTTTAGAAAGGGGAATGTGCATCCTGTAGTGTGTTTTCCCAGTTGCCAAAAGGGGCATTTCCCTCTCACAGCCTTTCACACACACACACAAGCCCCACTCACCCACCCACACACACTGAGCATTTGCAGGATTCAAACCCCTACCTAACTATATTATGACACTTGAAGGAGATGCATTATCAGAGTGCATTATCCAAATTACTGGGCATCTGTTCTGCACCTGCAGTATTTATAGGGTGCTGACATCTTTATTTCTACAGAGGTATGTACATGTAGTACTACCTGTCAGGTGGGGGATAGCATATATATGCATTTGCAGCCACCTATGTCAGGGTCAGATATGCACATCGCACTGGCAGGTTATGTTCTATACCATGCTTTGTGACCACAGGACCTGTAACACACAACACAACCAGTCCAGAACACCACACCCACATCCAGGACACACACTTAGCTTCCCTGGGAACAGTGCCGGGATATGCAGGTGTTCACATACACCATTCCAGTTGTTAACATCAGGTACAGGCATATTGTGTGTGAGAACTACTCAGGCCTCTACCACTTTACCCTACAGCCACTACAATTTGTGGGTCCATGTGCTATGGCAGAACCACACACCACAGCCACATGGGGGAATACATATTGCAACTGTCCATCTGCCACGTGGGTACTCACTGTTCCACACCAGAGGTAGACCACCATTGTTGATATCTGACCATACCCACCTTTCCCTGGACATCCATATCCCATCTCCACCCCCAGGCAAGGTTGTCACTGCACACAAACTGTATTTAGCACAAGCAGACTCTACACTTGTGAAGACTGGGGTGGACGACTTCAGAGGACCCATGCTGGGGGACTATACTGGCCACTCAGCATAATCCTTGACAATTGCATTCTATGAGCATGTGTACGGTTTGCATTGATCATGCTATCCCACATATACCCATGATTGCTCCACAACAAGACACCTGTCAGCTGTACACCAGCCATATATGCGCCGTACAACAGATAGAGTGAGCTAATACATTGCAGAGCTGTAGCCCACAGAGGGAGGACATCTGTGAACAGTTCCGGCACGGCACTTCATTCACACATAATCATTACAACACAGTGTTGACAGTGGAATCGTCCAGAGAATGCAGATAGGGCTCCCCTCAGTCTGTTATTGACGGACACCTACTGTCAGAGATCCTCAGCAACCCTCTCCCATCACACACCGACAACATGGCTATGGCTTAGCACATTCAATCCCTGGAACCTCCACGGTGCCCCTGCTTGACAGAGGCACAGCTCACTAGCCTCACATTTTGCGTTCTGTGACCTACTTTACAGTGGCACAGTAGCCTACTGTCCTGGGGATGCAGATGCCAAGCACACTCTGGCTGAGCTGTCATTCCCTAGGGCAACAAGCCTAGTATTGACCTCTACACCCATATGTTCAATTGTCGGATGCACAATATTTGTTGTGCTGTTCTACTGTTTGCAGGTCTTTATTGCCATAGCATTCCCTGTTCCTATGACCAACTTGTGTATCTGTGGAAGATGTTTGCATATGATGGTGATCCACTATATCACTTATGTCTCTGTAGTCATTTACTGTGTGCACTGGGCAGATTGCTGTGTTGTGGTTGGTTCCTGGACTGACACGCATAAATACCAGATATGTGTGGCCAACTGCTAAACGGAGATATGGCCTAAGTGTGTGAGCATACCCAGTTCAGCCTTTCCATGGCATGTTGTCTGACATATGCCTCATTTATCAAAGTGTGCGAGCATGCCCAGTGTGAGCTTTCCATATGTTGCACTCTGAAGTCCACCACATATTTGGGTGTGTGTGAACTTCAACAATATCTCACGTTTATGGTTGTGTGTTGGGTGTCATGTTGTGTACTAACTGGCCAAATGCTTTGTGTCTGCCACAACAGGGATTATACTGTGCCTGCAGGGATTGCATGGGATACTTTGCAGACAGTTCTCAACATACTTTCATAATGACCTAACACTGTAGTACCGTATAGTGTACTGGTTCAGTACTTTCACTGTGGTGGACAGTATCTTGGGCTTTAGTCCTATGACTGCTTGACATCTTCATAGTGAGCACAACAGACTGTGTAGGGGCCAGTTGTGCACATATGACCATGTTGCATTATGTTCAGATATGGACTACCTACACCAGGCTCGTCCAACATTGCTAGTGTATTCCACAACATGGGTGGACATTGGCAAAAACTAGCAATGTTCCCTAGGCCATTTCTGATGCTAGTCACAGGGTGTGTTTGTTCTTCGACACATATTGTAACTGGAGTTTGCCATGACATATGTCATGGTTAGTATACTGTGCCTCCGTCTACCTATGACATAACAGTGATACCCAGGGTTAGCCTACCATCTCCCATCCACTCATCAGGATTCATCTTGAGGGGTGTTGATATGTGACTCTCTGGCTGACCTGTACCAGGAGTTTACTGAAGAGTGGGGGTCCCTTCTGTGTTATGGATCATTCTGTACAGCTTGTCCTATGTATGTCAGTGCTGAGGTTCAGGTCTCTCATGTGCATAGCTCACTGACATTCAGATTGTACAAGGTGCAGCATGTTTATTGATTCCAGGTTGGACATGGCTTCATACATCAGGCACAGCTTGCCTGTAGCTGGGCAGTATGGTGGTGTGTGGGGCTGCAGTTTGTTTACTCAGGCAACACATGGCATCTGTTCATGCTCTTTGCTACTCCTGGTGGAGTACTGTTGTGGACTTTACAGTTGATGGAGGTGTCTGCTGTGGTATATCCCACAGGGGCTATTGTAGTCAATTGTGACGCTGATGGAGGATGACTGCAGAGCCACAGTGAGTTCCCCTTATCTACATCTGCCAACCTTCATGTTTGGGTGGGTATATAGTATATGTTTCTGCGAACACTACAGTCACATCTTTGTCCAGTGCAGGATATCTATCACCTTTTGTACCCAGGTCTCACATTACATGTTAGGTACGTCATGGGTTAACACCTGTGTGGTAATTTGTGGGCACTTACTGTATATCCACGGTGGTTGTCTATACACAGTTCTGCAATTAGCTTGCTGACATGGCTATGGCTCCAGTTGTCTGTTTGTAGGTGGCCCTTTTGTGGGTTGCTTGTGTCAGCTGGGGGTCGGATATGGTGGGCCATTTGTACTCCTCTGCATACATGTTCAGTGACAGTCCTTCCATGTTGGCCTATACCTATGGAACATATATACAGAACGGGGGGGGGCAAGACCAGGCCTTGTGGGATGCCACTCATATCTGCTTTGTAGTCTGACATGGATGCGGCATGTCTGACCATGTCAGTTCTGTCCTTGGTCTGGTTTGCAACCCCTCTACTGACATAGGGGTATATATTTAAGCTGGTGAACATATCCATACTGAACTCGTACGGTATTGTCTAGAAGCATGTGCACGGTCCAGCTACGCTGTGTGGACCACATTGCACTCATCAATGACCTTAATGACTGCTTCAAATGGGTCACACATGTTTAGGGGCAGGATCTGCAGTTACGACAGCCACACTGTGTAGGGTCCAGTATCAGTAGGTCCACAATAGCCTTCTGTCTGCGGTACATACTGATCCTTTCCATAGCTGTGCAGAACAAGCTTGTCAGGATCCTGGGGTGGTATTTTGCAGTATCCATTCAGGCAACACCTTTGTTGTGATGGACCACTGTTGTTGTACATTGCTCTTTGGGTACATATCCTGTGGTAAGGCTGACATTGGGCAGTAGTGTGATTTGGCATTCCATTATTCTTGGAGTCCATGTTGGCCTCAGCCCAGGACACCATGACATACCTTTGCTGCTGTGTGTTCTGCTTTGCAGATGATGGCTGTTACCTCAGCATCTGCAATGTCAGGGGACCAGCAGTCTGCTGGGATAGGTATTTTGTACTCTGGGGGGGGGTGTTTGCACTGCACCTGACAGGTTGTATGTTAGCAATATGTGTGTGTGTTTGGTATGTTGTTTGTAATATCTGTGTGATTTGGAGCATATCTGTGGATGCCCAACATGGTTCCTACCATCAGTTGGGTAAGCCTTGTGATTATCCTTAGTGTCCTGTACGTTTTGTATCTTCATAGGTTCATGGGTTCATACTAGGCTATACACCCTAGGCCATTAGTAAGCCTAGCCAGAGTTTGCGTGTCTTTCACCACCCCTTGCTATGTTCTATTATGGCCATTTATGAATTTCTTCACTGTGCCTCTGTCTGGTCATGACACAGTGAGGACCCCCAGTATACATGTACGATCATCCATCCACTTGGCAATATTCCTGTTGAGGGGTGTCAGTGAGGGGCTCTGCCTAACATGGATTGGGATCCTGTTTCTGGGTGTGGGGAGCCTCTGGGTTATGTATCTGTCCCTCCAGCACATCTTATTTCATTATGTGTTGAGGCTGACATCTGTCACTCTCACAGCTCCAATGGCTTTGATTTCCTGTGGTGGAGCATGTCCATTACTCCTGTGTTGGACATGGCCTTGTACAACAGACATACAATGCCTCTGTGTAGGCAGTCTGTGACTGCATTCAGCTGGGGTGTCTACAGCCAGGCAGCATATGACATATATTTCACACCCTTTATCCTGTTGGTGGGGTAACTATGAGGTCTTCCAAACCGCTGCAGGTGTCACGTACGGTACATCCTATATGAGTCATTGTACTAGATTATGGGTCTGATAAGGGAACAGTACAGCGGCACAGTGACCTCTGTTGATGTAGATGTGAATCCTTTCATGATACGGTGTCCAATATCGACAATCTTCCTAGCCACATTGGCATTGTGAGTGTCACATGACAGATTACTGTCGACCTGTGTCCCTAGGTCCCTGATTACTCCTTGCATACATAAAGGTTTGCCACCTATGTGGTAATTTGTGTGTACCTTGTCTGGTATTTGGTGGGACATTCATACTGTCCAGTGTCTTCAGGATGTCTGGGTGGAGTTCTTGTGTGTGAGAGTGTGGTCTGTCGCATGCTACAGACTGTACAGCAGTTTGGACTACACTTAGGTGCACATGGGTGGTCTCCACTGCTTTGTGCATTGTGAGTTACCTGGCCATATGGGTGTCTGTGCTGCATATGGATACTCCCCCTCCTTTGATGTTTTGGTGCAGGTGTTGGGGCCATAACACATGATATGTGGTATAACCTAGTAGTGCTGGTGTGCTATCACTAGGCTTGCAGCAGGCTTCTCTCACTGCACAGACATCAATGTTCTCAATAATAGGAAGTGCATCAGGGGCATGCATATTGCAGTTTACACATCTGGCATTGGTCAGCATTACCCTTATGTTTCCTACCACTTATGTTTTCTAGGGTGGTGGGTAGTCTTTTTGGCCTTGCCTACATACGGCTCTATGGAGGCGGCAAAGGCCTTATCCAGTATCCAGACGCACAGGGGTAACAGGTGCAAGCCATCCCTGGAACAGCAGCATGGCTTGTCATGCTTGACATCTCAAGCAGACAGACATTACACCCTCTTGGACTGACAGCTGTAACTGTGCCAGCTGTTAAACATGAGCATTTTGTGTTTGTACTGTGGCATCATTCTTGGTGAGGGTTGGATGCTGCACACAGCCAGTGTCATACCGGCCTGGGGTACTTACTCAGAGGGACCATCCATGTCTCTTTTCATGTTGACCAGGGAGGTACATCTCAGGTAATTCACACCAGCATGGACATTGAGTGCATCATATTTCTGCTTGCTTTGGGGTGACCTGCGTACTTGTGTTATGTGGCATTTTGTGGCAGCCTACAGGCAGCTTACTCTACCCTTTCCCTTGTTCAGTCTGGAGAGTGGGACAGCAGTGTGTCTGCCTATACAGACACCTATTACAACTGTATCAGGCATGTTGTTTCTCCTTCTGGCCTGTGACTGTTTGGCACACCAGCTTTGCGTACTATTCATTGCATGTGCTATGTTTGAAGGTTGTGGTTCCTTGTGATCTGCATTGGAGGCTTCTGTTGGTGTGGTGTGTTTGTAATTAAGGCCTCCGGGAATATTTTTCTGTGTTTATGTGTTTGGTTTACAGTTGTGGTAGGTCTATGTGGGACTGGGTTTGTCGTGTATGTGGTTACCTTCTCCTCCTGACTAGTTTTGACAGTACTGAGTTGGTGGAGCTCAACCTCTGGTTGGGATACATGGTTGCATCTATCACATATATTTGTATTTATTGGGGGGTGTTGTGGTTGTCTGTGTACTTGGGACTGGTGTCACATTGCCTCTGGATTCACAGATTCTACTTGTTATGGCTGGACTTAGTGGATTGTATGTGTGGACATATGTTATTGCCATACTACTGGTCAGTGATTACTTCCCTTTTTATGTTTGCTCTATCATGTGGTAGCTTCCTCATTCTCTTGCATGGTTTGGTAATGGCTGGAGTCCAGCATGCCAGATGCCTGCATGTATGGCATTGTGTGTTGTTGTTATTTGTGATTGCATACTCCAAGCATTCCTGGCTGTGTTCATGGAATGCCTGTATAACATGTTCTGTGGTGTGTCCCATATTCTGCACTTGCACAGGGCCTTTCGTGGATTCAACATCAGTTTGGAGCGCTGCAACCTATGCTTTACACATGTTTTTCACTGTGGTATTCTGGCCAGGGACTGGGGTCAGGATGTGTATATCCAGTGTGATTACTCTATGCTCTGGTCTTACCGGTGAGGGGTACACTTCTCATCTTGCCATCCAGTACGCATGTTGCTGATTATCACATCCAGTATGCTTACCCCTCTTGTGGGAGTGGCACATTGTTCCTGGGCATTTTGGTTTATGGATTCTGGGAACTTTTCTCCTACTGTGTTGGTGCTAGTATAATGCTCCCGGTGTATGTCTGGGTATTTTCAGTCAAGCAATATCATGTGGTTTGGGGGGCTTGATATATTCATGTATTCCAACATAGGCCAGGTGCAGTTCCTGGTATTAGGACAGTAGTCTGCAGCAGGCTATATACTGTGAGGCGGTTTTAGCCATTGGTATTTGACCATGGCTAATCCATGCTGCTTCTTGCTGTGGTACCAACATGGGGGTGTGGTTATCCTTGACATTTATTGCTAGTTACCCTCCTTTTGTAGCTTGTTCCATGTTTTGTGGCTGTACAGCACAGTATGAGGTGTGACCTGGTAGTGTTAGGGTGTTGATGTGAGCCTTGACCCAGTTCTCTATTACAGGACTGGTATCTACATTCTCCATACTGTGTGCATTTACACTGCACACATCTTGCTGTTTAGACATCTGGCATTGGGTAGCATTACATCTAGGTTCCTATCCCTTGTGGAACCTATGAAGGTGGGTTTGTGTTTTGAGACTTACCTATTCAGGGCATGCTGTGGGTACTGACTGCCTTTGCCAGTATCCATGGGGCATGGCATGATAGGTGCACGCCACCCCTAGCAGGTGGTGCATCATGTCATGCTCCGCATGTCTTCCCAGCCTGAAACACATTGGCTCCCCTTTGACTAACTGCATTACTTCAGCCAGTTATTGCACTTGATCATCCCATCGTCATTTTGTGGCTTCATGCTTGGTGAGGGTGGATGTTAGTCAGGGTACTCAGGTGTGCATATAGTACATGGTGTTACATTACTTAACACATGGCACTCATGCCTCAGGTGGTGCTGCAGGGCTGCCTCTGTCGGATGCATATTACACTTCCCTGTACATGTTTGTGAGCAGGTCATGTCATTTTAGGCATCCATGTTATTATTTGAGTGAGTCAGAGGGGGTATCATTCCCAGGGTTCCTACTGAGCCAGTGTATGTGCTATGCGTTGCCTCTTTGCCAAGGCCAGGGCATACTGGGCACGCCTCCTTCTGCCTACTGGGGCAGGCTCAGGTTGTTCCTCCTCCGAGTCACGCTCTGCCTGTGATGGCCTTGGCAATGGTGGGGGGCTGTTTGGCCCGGCGCTATGCTGGTCCTGCTGCAGCTGTTTTCGCAAGATCATATTATGTAGCATAGCACATACCATGACAATTTGGGTACATGTAGTTGGTGTGTACTGCAAGGCTCCACCAGATGTGTCCAGACACCGGAACCATGACTTGAGCTGCCCAAACACACGCTCTATTACATTACGTGTTTGTGCGTGTGCCTCATTATGGCGTTCCTGTTCAGGTGCGTGTGCGTTTCTGATGGGTGTCATCAGCCACGGCTCCAGTGCATAACCTGCATCCCCCAGTAGGTGTCCGTGTGGGATGTCTCCATTGGCAAATGTCTGGTACAGCTGTGTCAAATGCCAGATGTGGGAATCGTGGTAACTCCCAGGGCAGCCAGCACACACATTCATTATTATGCCCTGGGCATCACACATGACCTGGCAGTTGATGGAGGGGAAGCCCTTGCGGTTAATGTAGGCCCTACCCCGCTCACCGGCTGGTGCTTTGATGCGTATGTTCGTGCAGTCTATTGCACCCACTACCTCAGGGTATTCCGCTATTTGCTGGAAGAGACGCATATTGCTGGCCAATACCTCACAGGCATTGGGGAAATATACATGATCACCGACATGTGCTGACATGGCATCAAGGAACTGGTGTAGTACCCTGGAGGCTGATGCCTGTGATATCCCCATCATATCGCCAGTTGGTCTCTGGAAGGTACCTGTTGCTAGTATTCTTAGGCCAACACATACCTTGGTTTCCACTGGGATGGGTTCCCCTCTGTTGGTTCTGTGTGTGAGGCGTGGCCTGCACAGCTCAACAATTTGCTGCAGGAGCTCTCTGTCCACTCTATAGCGCTCTACTATCTCCAGCTCATGTAACCCGTGGTAGGTTACCCTGGGCCTGTACACTCTTCTCCGTCTCCTCACTGTGGGTTGTCTGGCACCATCTGCATAGTCACCACCCTCAGCAAGTTGCCTATGTCTCATTATGACAGCTATGGCAGCCCCTAACATTTCTGCTCTGAGTGAAGCTTTTTCCGTTTTCACTTCTATTAGCTTACTCCTGTCTTGCAGTGTCTTTTAAGAGAAACATCCTGCACTACTGTTTGCAGAGTTTTAAGTGCTGGGCTGGGCTACTGTTCTGCCTGTGTAATTGCCTGCTTCTAATTGTTTTCACCTGCTAGCTTCAGCAGTTATCCCTGCTAGCTTCCTTTTTCCTTTCTGTTTCCTCAGTGGGGAGCAACGTGCATACCTTCAGAAACACGCTCACAGTGGCTTACACGCGCGCACATGTGCTTACACGGTTCAGAATCTACTTATTCGGGTTAAAACGTGCACACACCCGCGCAAACACTGTTACACGTCTGCCAACAGCCTCCAACATACTCAGCCTGCCCTACACGCGCACACACCAGCGCAAACAGTGTTAAACATCTCCCAACATGCTCCCACATGCTCAGTCTGCCTTACACGCTCGCACACTGCCCTACTCGCGCTTCATGGTGCGCACACGTGCGCATGCATGCCCAGCAAGAAACTTTGGTGTAAGTAACAGTGTACACCTTCCATTTCTTGCCTTTCCCTGACTTATCTAGTGGCACACCTCTTTCCATGATCTGTGTCTGTCATCTGTCATGTTACACTGACCTCCAATGAACTGCATTTCTTTCTACCATTCCCCCCTGTGATGTCACCTATCTCCTACTCTATTCCTCCCCCTTATGTATCTCTTACACTACTCAGACTGTGCTCATTTGCTATGTGACTGTGAGATTCAGTATCCTAACCCTCATTTACATGAGATTGCCTACTAATGCTTAGTTACATGTCTTAGACTTAGCTTCCCCCCTTAGCAACCACTACATGGTGGCCATGTTGTTTTTGGTCTGCTGGTCCCTGCATTGTCATTCCATGTATTGCATGAAACCCACATTTGTGGGTTTATAACCTTCTTTTTTATGGTTTTATACAGCGCAGCCCGTTTGCGCGGGGCTGCTCTGGGTTTAAACATCATAGAACAAAAAAAATTATATTTTTAATATTTTTGCATCTGGTTATCTTGCCAATGGCCACATATTTGGCCATTGGCATGCTGCCTGAGTCATATGCACCCTTTTTTTGGAGCTGACATGGCTCCGTTGTGGAATTTGCAGAAACATACTCAGTTGTCAACTGAGTACATTTCTGCAGCTAAAACGTCTCTTACACGGACTGGTTTCTTCTTTGTGGATCGCTAATATACCTAATTTGCATACCTTTCGGCTGCAAGTGAGGTATTTAGCATGTCCATGCCCAGTCCGTGTAAGAGACGTTTTAGCTGGTCTCTTACACGGAGTTTAGGGCTGTTTCTGGATCGCGAGGCTTGCATGGAGTGTTGCACATCTCTTACACTCCGTGCAAGCCTTCGTGAATCCTGCCCATTGTGTCTTTATAATTGTTTAACTTTAATGTAATTAATGTTGTGGTCTTTTAAGAAGTGTCCACCAAAAACAGTATCATATCTCTCAGATATCTGTTATTTTACCTTGTATTTATGCCCTGTCCCTTGTATAATGTTTAGTTTCATTGTTGATCACTATAGATTATTAGCTAGTCATTAGTGACAAACATTATCGTTTCATGCTTCTTATTGTTCAAAAATGCATGATGATACAAGAACCCATTTTCTATTAACTTTGTGAGTAAATCAGACCAATATTTACAAATTGTCCCTGATTTTACGTCTTTGTTCCTCCTCTCCAATTCATTTATTTAGTCCCAATACGTGAATAGCCTCCTAAGTTAAAATCTTTATCTAAAACACCTATTTTTGTAGTACTTCCAATCTCCGAGCACCATATCTGAAACCTAATGGTTGATTGCAGAATCCACCATGGCCACAACTCACCAAAAACTGTACTTTCCTCTTCCTCCCCCTAAGTAGGATAACCCTGGAGTTTTCTTACTGCACTAGTCTTTGAAATCATAGCAGGGGGTTTAAAAAGGAGCAATTTTTTTTTTCCTTAGAATGTAATATTTTTACATACCAGATGCAGGCTGCTTAGTGGTAAGGAGTTTTTGTATCTCGTTTAATTCTTTATTTAAAAAGTAAAGCATGCACTCTTAACAATAGCTAATTATGAATAAAAAATAGTAAACAGAGAAGGAGCAGTACTAAATCTGAGGGCAAAAACATAGTGCTTTGCCTCTAAGGTAATCAAATTTCAGCATTTGGTATATTAGTTTTATTCAACACGAAAATGATAATGATACTAAATTGTAACCCTAACTAATTTGCGTGCGCATGCACACACACACATACACACACACACACACACACACACACACACACACACACACACACACACACACACACACACGCACACACGCACGCACACACACACGCACACACACGCACACACACACGCACACACACACACACACACACACACACTCACCACCTTGGGTCTCTCATGATTAACAAAGGATGAATAAAATAAAATGTGTATGTTTATAAGTAGTGTGCCTTATATTTGGTATGAACAAAATGGGACCATTAGAAAATTTACAAGTACTGTAACCTGCGAAAGATGCAGCTTAGAGCGACTGCCTACATTGAAAAAATAAACTTTGTTTCCGTCTGGACAATATACATTCTTCTCCAAGTTATCCGAATATGAAAACATTAACGGCACACTTCTTCTCCTCCTTGCTCACATTGAATCTTAGGGTTTTGAATTATTAGCTTTCACAAGTTAATGCTGATAATTTACTCACAAATGTCAGGTTCTAAAGACACACTGAATGAGAAGTGGGTGACTTAGAAACATGACAATAACAGTGTTACGCCACATCATCCAGATTCCAGCATCCAGCCAACTCCCATCATTGCAAACTTGCAGAAATGGCCATGAAACATTGCAGCTGCAGCTTACTAGTAGTGTAGCACTCATAAAGTAGTGAAAATAAATTTGGGGAGTCTTGTTAAACAGCTACATTAGCTACCTATCTTTACAGTGAGCAGCAAGAAGTACATCGGCCAAAATGCTGATTGAAAATATTATGCTTCTTGTTCTATCTGTAAAGGGACCCTTAACTGTTTCAAAAAATATGTGCATTTTATAATGCTGCAGCAGCTGGACTAATGAGAAAGAAAATAAGTGATGCATAATATATAAATGGTAACTGGTTTGTTTTCTTTTCTGTAAATATATTTTTGCCTGTTATTTAGTTTGTTTAGCATTGTGTTTCAAACATGCAGTCATGTATTCTAGTGAAGAGGTGTTTCTGAATCTCCCACTTGAAATTGTGTGCCCCAATTTGGGGTTGTATGTGTGCCTTGTGCTTATTTTATTATGTGCAGCCCCCACCATTCTGTATTTCACAGTATATGTATGTCAGCACCCATGCTCCCTATACACATGCATATACTAAGAAAGTGTGGAGAGCTGGGATTCTGAAACTTCTTCAATGTGCCAAGAAAACAGTTTTGGGTCTTGAACATAGGATTGTTTTGCAAATTGAATGCTTATATAATTATGTCCTAACTGCTATCTAGGATAATTTGGAAAGCTACAGAAAGTACTTAGGAGCTTCTGCGGTGGTGCAGCGGTAGCGTTGTTGCCTCCCAGCAAGAGGTTCTCCCATTTGATTCTCAGCTTGGGTTGGGACTGCCTTCTGTGTGGAGTCTGCATGTCCTACCTGCAGTCAAGTGGGCGTTTGAAAGACATGCATTGAATGGGTGTGCCTTCGTTGAAGGTTGGGCGTTGGGCTGGCAACTCGACACCATAAAAAAACAACTGCCAATCATTAGCGGACCAGAGTTCCACTGTGGCAACCCCTAACTAGGAAAAGACAAACAACAACAAATGAAAGTACTTATGAGGTAAATTTTAGAATGGGGTATTTATCTGCTCATTTTATTAATATATAGAATATACAAATTAGAAAGCAGCAAAGGAGCGTGCTTCCATGATATATTACTATGCTTTACAAAATAGGAATAATGCAAAAATAATATATGGAAATAAAACAAATACCATGGCAGGACATGTGCTGGGACAGTTCCTTAAAATATAAAAAGATTTTTTGTAATGTTGGGTAACACCTCAGAGCAATGAACTGCATAAGGCTAAACATAAATGATTGCTTCTTCAAATAGTCAGTATGTCTTAAAGTAATAATTTAGTAAATGTGTTAAAGAAATGAATGAAGGCTATAAAAACAGTGTTTTGGGAGGATTCAGTACTGAAGACTTACTGGAAGCAAGTAAAGGGCTAGATAAGGGTAATGCTGAATGAAAAAAAGTAGTTTTATTTAGAAATTATTGTGGTTGCATCTGATAGATTTAGTGTGGAGTTTTTGTAATCAGAAATATTTTTGGAATATAAAAAGTAATGAGATAGAGATAAACAGATTTAACAGGACGTAACAAGAAATATGATTCATTATGAAAGAATTACGGTATAACAAGTGGTTCTTTATTTTTTTTTTTTTTTTAGTAGAAGACTGTGTCCATTGGTGCTTTGTTATCAATATAGGAGAAGGGAGTAAACTGAGAAAATGAAACTGTATTTTATTCAGGATTAATAGAGAGTAAAAATAGATAAGGGAAGCTTGTTTATAGAATAAGGAGCTGTGATCGATGGGAGAAGAGGGCTGTATAAATGTGGATGCAAAAATGTTGAGAATCTACAAGCTTGTATTGAGAAAGTGTTTTGCTTATTTGTCTGGTTTTGCTATTTGAAATCAGATGCATGTGCTGTAGTGTTAGAGAAAAAATGAAATTGTGCCTTCTTCTGAAGAAAGTGAATGTTGCAATTTAGAATGCAGTTCTTGCTCATGTCCTAAGAATAAGGTATACTCAGTACTGGGTTAATAAGCCAAAAGCTATCCAGAGATGCTGTGAATTGACTCAAAAGTAAAGCAGAGATACAGTGTCTTATGAGAGCCAGGGATAGGTATTTTCACATATTCTTATAATAGTCGTAGAGTAAACTGTGCTCTAGTAGTTAGCATTGGGTTTCCCCCTTGCTTAGATGTAAACCAAAGGGTTTGTTTTATTTCATTATATGTAGTTGATAACAAAAAGTTTGCTTCATAGGTAGGTACTAGGCTACTAGGGCCTATATAAGCCTAGCCAAAAAGGTACCCTGGCTTTCGTCACCCAAAAACATTATTTTCCTGTGCTACTGTTGAGCAGAGCCACAGAGGTGGACCCAGGGTGAATTTCTTATTTCCTATCCAATCATCAAGATTTTTATATGTTCATAGGTAGTTACTAGGCTATTGGCTCTAGGGTTGACTTAAGAATGTGTCTATCTGATCATATCACAGCCATACTGTTTTTTACCACATGCCTTTTATAGGGTTTGATGCATATTGCAACCATTAATTCATACATAAAGAAGCAGGCTACTCACTCTGTTTCCTTATGTTGTAAATGTTTCTTTAACAGGGGTTCTAGGTAGGTATATAAAACATAATTCTTTCTGATGTCAAAGCTTCAAACCAACCTGTATATACATGTAACAATGTGCTGTGTAGAGTAATCAGCATGTGCCATAGTAACTGAGCATTTATTTCATGTAATTGGTAAGCATGGGCAGCATTGTTCCCACTGTACTATAGCCCCACCCCTTTCTAGTTGGCCACGCCTTGCCCCTTTGGCCCCACCCATTTAGCTGTCTCCTGAAACCCCCCATTGATTTGAAGTCACCAGCCACCACTGAGTGCATGATGTGCACACCATTGCACAATAATGTATTACAGAAAAGAAATGGGGAAGATAGGACAGTGGCGAAATAGGGAGCAAGCAGGGGAACAAAGGGAAAGCAATACAGGAATTTGCAGGAGGAGGGTATGAAAGCATCATACCTATCAATTTCTTCAAAAATAAAAACTGATCATATGTGCAGAATATTAGCTGAATTTGGAATGTCACCTCCAGAGAGAGGGGTGACCACAACACATTCATGTTGTATAGTCAACTAGACCAAATCAAGTGTGTCAAGAAGACACATGTGCGAAATGGAGAGATATGTATAGGACTATTTTTTGCAGGGGCGACAGGTGCTGATTTTTTATTTTTTTTTGAAAGAGAGGAATGTTGGGGAAGGATCATAGGTACATCTGGGTCAGGTAAGTTGGGTAGGTGAAGACTCAATCACAGACAGACAAGGCAAGACACAGGGATGCTGATGTACACAAGAGTTTGGTGGACACTATGGTTGGGGTGATGGTTGGGACATCCAGAACCCATGGTTATCAAGCTGGGTAACAGTGAGAATTGAGTCCTCACCCACTGGACTGCCATCACTGTCACCTCAGTCTGCCGCTGGCTGGACTGCCTGACATCTATATCTCCTCCTCCCCCTAGTATTACATAAAATAAGGGAGAGCAGCTACTCCAGCCGACGTAGTCATGCACTAACAGTGCAGTGCACAACCTTATGCACCATACCTGGCTGATCATCGCAGATGACAAACTCACCACATTTGCCACTGCTCCTGGAGGGAACCACTAGGCTATCCTCCTGAGCAGGATTACCTCAGGGGGCAGGTAGTGCAAGGGCAGCAGTGGGTTTTCTGCTAGGTTGGCTCCCAGACATGCTGAGCAACTGTGCCAGAGCCAGTGGAGTGGGGACTGGTGGATCCTGTGGGGCAGGCCTAACCCACAGTGCTGTGGAGTATTTCGTGATGTGGTAGACATGAATGGCATGGACACATTTTGATGACATGTAATGAAATAAAACAAAAAAAATAAAAAATAAAATACAATAATATAAAAATAAAATTAAAAAGAAAGATAATTGTTAGGGTGACAGAAAAAATAGATAACATTAGTACTTCCGTATGTGACGTACAATGCATTAATACAATCATTTGACTCTGTTATCCTAACCTCTACTTTTAAAACTAACACCTTCTAACAGATACCTTTTACTTGTAAGACTACCAGCTCCTAACAGATGTGTACTATAGTACAGATTGAAGCAAGTACTCCTTGACATGTGCATGAATTGAACATATGCGTGTTGCAATTATACAGATTACACTTTACACCAGGACATTTGTGTCACTGGTATAGAAATTTTAATGTGATTTAAATATAATTACATAATTAACAGTATTGTACACTTGAGAAGTGTGGTATTTGAACCCAAAACCTCTGACTACAGTCTAATATTGTGCTCTTGGTTTGTGCTACAGACTAATGCAGCCATTGTTGCTATTACAGTTGAGATATGCATGCTCAATTTGATATTCTAATATTGGGCAATTAGTTTGTGCTACAAACTAATGCTTGCATGCTTGCTTTTACAGTTGAGATATGCAAGCTTAATTTCATGCAGTTCTATAAAATACCAAAACAGCTATCTGCAACATTTAATGCTACAATAACAGTACTCTTCTGCTGCATACATACCACATGTTTCCCTCATCTTCGCCAATCTAGTAACATGGGTTGTCATATTGACTTCTCTTTCCCTGGCAGCTGTGGAAAAAAACAGAACAGAACACTGTTATGAATACCAGTCTTGCTTATATTCAGCTTTTAAGTCTTACAACCACTCTCTGTATTTTATACTTACACGTATGTGATGTCCTCTGTTCTAAATTCCTTGATCCAAGCATTAAGGGTCCCTCTCTTCTTTCCCTGCAGGAAATTGTAGTGATGCCTACTTTGGTCACCAGTGAAAGAGGATACCAGTGATACTGATTACAGCCCAGGCCAAACTTTCCCAAGCCTCTGACTTATACTGAAACCCAGAATAGTCCCCTTGTAGTAGCCAGGCACTGTGGTGTTTCACTAGGATTCCAACAAAAATCTTGGACTCCTGGACACCCCACATCTGAGCCCTAAATCTCACACCCTCTGCAAGAACACCTGTCATGTCTAAAATGAATTAAGGGCAATGGAAAATGATGGTTTCCCATCAATTGCAGTTATTGCATTTACCGGGAGTGCACACACTGTTTAAAAATGTTGTGTACCACTTGCCATCACCACAAACACAGTGCTCAGCACTGTGCATCCCCCCCAGCCCCACACTTGCATAACAGAAAGTGGTGTGCAACAGTGGCAATCAGTAAAAAATTACACAGGCAGATGTGTATGTGTGTGTTAGGCAAATGTGAAGGCCATGTCAGGCCAGAGAGCAGAAATATACTTACACGCACATAGTACACAGGATACCCACAATCATACATTCAATAATAAATGTGATAATACATAGATAAGTAAATAAATAAATAACTGACATAATATTAGTGTCTCAGCCTTCATACATATAATTTATATCATCTACATTATGTCAAGTGTTATAAGTCAGAGTGGCTATAATGGGAAGTAAACATCAGCTCCCCTTCTGCAAGAAGCCTAGTCACTTCCAACAGCTGTGCCTTGCTGTCACTTTGGATACCACCATTCACCTCTTTCCTCACAGTCAGTGTGTCCAAGGGAGCACCAGTACCCACCAGCAACTGTGGATCACATTCAGACTTACTTCTATCAGATAGCACCCTCTCTGAAACAGCCACCACGCCAGTCCCAGTTTCAGGTATGAGATCTTTCTGGGACTCTCCAAGACTACTGGACCTACATGCCTTTCTCCAAGCCTGACTGCATGTCACTGAATGTGCACAAGGTACTGCATCATGAAAATCATTCGGTATCAGAATATCTGCAGGAATATTCTCAAACACACAAACTTGTTTGTATCCTCTTCCACCCTCCCAGTCAAGATGACCCCTAGCTAAACGTATTCGGAGCAGGGTCCCTCCCAAGCCTCTCACTGGACTGGACTGCCAAAGCAAGTGCTGCTCTTCTGAAACCACTGCAGGCCTCACTATGGTTATATCAGAAGATGTGTCCCTCTTATCAGTTACCTATTTACCATCTACTAAGATTGGATACAAATTTTGGTAATAATTTGACACCCCAGTTGTTTCTAAACAACTTAACACTGACAGTTTGTCATCACCACTTGGCTTCCTCAGCTTTTGTTTCTCACCTTGCCTCGATAGACACTTAACCATGCATGTGGATTAGTGGTTCCCCCCATTATTGGTGTACTCTGCTGGAGTGGTTTAGACTGCCCCCATGGGTTCCCTTATGTCCATATACAGCACTGGGTATCCCTTTCCTATGCCGTGGTGCTCTGCCTGCCAAGTAGAGATCCCCTTTTCTCCCCAACTCCTCTGCAGAGTTGCACTCATAGTCTGCTAACCAGACTCTCATGTCATTAGGCAAAGTATTAAGGTCTTGTTCCATCACCAAAAGGTCTGCCAGTCCCTCCAAAGTGGTGATGTGATACCCACTCACCAATCTGTGAAAGTTAGTACTTAAGTCAGCAATATAATCATGTACACTTTCATCTGCCTTGCTTCTGTGTTTACCAAACTTTTTTCTATAAGCTTCAGGTGTTAGTTTAAAACAGTCAAGCAAGCAATATTTAATTTTATCATAATTCAAACAATCTACATCATTTAACTTTGCTATAGCCTGAAAAGCTTTACCATGGAGTACGGGAGTCAGAAGCCAAACCCAGAGCTCACAGTCAACATTATATTGTCTACATACCCTCTGAAAGATATGAATAAAACAATCAAAGTCACCCCCGTCTCTGTACTGAGGAAAAAGTTTACTAACCTGTACAGCTTCTGGGGTCCAGTTATTCCCTTCCCCATTACTTCCATGACCCTCTGGAAGGGTTTGAAACTCCATTTCATGCTGGTACTGTCTCTAGTTGTCCTCAGCTTTTGAACAGCTCAGCCTCTTTGCTGATTCCAGTTCAAGATGTTTGATTTCCAATTCATGTTGATGCTGTTTCTCCTCAGCCTCTGAACATCACTTTCTCTCCCTTTCTTCAGCCTCCAGACATTGGGTCTCCAGGCAGTTTCTCCACTGATTCCAGTTCAAGATGTTTGGCCTCCAGTTCACACTGGTGCCACTTCTCCTCAGCATCCAGCACCAATCTCAACTCCAGAGGGATCCTCAGGTCATCTGAAGAAAATGTAGACTGTCTTGTCTCTGCAGGCTGCCCATCACCAATACCAAACTGGATATCTTCTGAATGGATGGTCTGAGCTACGGCTGCAACAAAGGCTGAAATCATTACTTCCTTGGTCAGTCTGGGATGCACAAATCCTCTGGCTTCATGCTCCTTAGCCAACTGGATCTTTCTCAGCTTGCTAAAATCTTCTGCTGACATCTTTGCCTGCCTGACTATCTAACTACAAAAAATAAATAAAAGTGTGGTCGAGTGAAATTCTGAATGTTTACTTTGTGACTGTCAAGAGTGCACACTTTAATGACAACTACCCACAGGCCACTGCAATCCAATTAAAAATCCCACCCCCCATGGCACCAATAATGTGATGTCTACTAGCTATATCCCACCGGACTGCCAACAATTAAATGACGTTTCTTACTATCCTGGGTGAGTAACTAAGGAGCTTCAGTTCTCACTAATGACTGCAGTATGAGACTGTCACTTAGAAGTAATATTTCAAAATTTTCCCCTAAGAGCACAATAGGAACATGCTCTATTTTCCTGAGAATGGACTATATACCTCTGTCCACCCCAAATGTATTTTCTTATTAGACACGTCAGAGCAATTTGTCCCAGTTTAAGACCTCTGATACACTCACACTCATAGTAAATTTAAATCTCAGACATCCAAACACTTCTGGGAAAGCCTGACACAGATTTCCAGTTGTGTCCTTTAACCAAAATAAATGGTAATGCTGCCACTAATCAGAATGTCTCCATGCCCTTTTAAAGGGGTGTTCAGTTATGAAAATTAAATATCAAATAGCTATGACCATAAGCGACCAGACCTTCAAGGTGACCTGGGGAGTATCAAAGAGGTAGAAGCACTCGCTAATCTCTAATGAAAAAACAATGATTTCTAGCCAGAATGTGAAGTAATGAAAAACATTTAAAAAGTAAAATGATTACAATGTAAATCAATAGCTTTCAATAAACCAGAATTCAATCACCAGAAATGTAAAATTAAACTGCAGGATAGGAGTCCATTATTCTAGAAAAACTATATCCTAAAAACTAAGCTTTTCCAGTCTAAAGAATACTGTCCCTGAGCTAAACTAACACATAACAACAAGGACAAGGCAAGCTTACAGTTTTTGGTGAGTTCTCTTTTCTGGGTATCCACTGACTGCACAGCACTGTAACTGACTGTACTTCACAAAACTGCTCAGCACTTGACAAAACTGCAGCCTCAACTGTTTTATTAAAAAAAGTAACAGCTGTTTGAAAAATTTCTTTTTCTGTCAATTAGCTGTTTAAATAATCACTTAGCAACCATTAAGATTCTAATGACATCACTCACTATACAGCTGATTCTCCACAGTTTGTTCTTTTGAATATCCCTCTCAAACATGCACAGTTAGAAATGTATGACAACAATGATGATTCTTTAAACATTCTGTTTATAGAGGAAAATACTCAACTTTTAAAACGTATTCTCAACCGGACATGCTGGCATACAATACAAGTTAATCTGACAATATACAAAAATCTCCTGCCAGACATGCTAACACAGATGACAGTGTTTTAATTTCCTTCAGTCTTCATGACACTGACATTGTAGACATGTATCATGTGAATAGGGACACCACACAGGAGTTGCTAGGCATGTTCAGTCTTATCTCCTAGCACATGGGAGTCATGGATTATATATCATATCTGTGGCTTTAAAATTGAGACCTTTCAGTGTCCAACAGTGGATACAATGTAGGAAGGAGGAGAATCTCAGGCATCTGGTTGAAAAATAGTCCAGTGTCTTAATGTCATGATACAGCATGTTTAGGAATCATATAAGTTTTCCACATGCCCCAGTAGTGAGAACACATCATGCAAGATTTGAGGTGCTGGAGGCCACAGACTTCAATCCCATTAAAATGTAGGCCCCAACAAGTGACCTGAGAAGAAGGTGTATGAACTGAAAAGTCTATTACTCCATTAACTGCCAGGTGGGATGTAATGAACAGGAAGTCATCTATTATGAGTCTGCAGGCCACCCAGCTATTTTCCATGACTCCCACATAAGGCTCGTGTGAAATTTGCCAATGGTTTGTGAGGGGTGACTTTTCCCAGAGTCATCTTATTGACAATATTGGAATTGCCATAAAACCTTCACTAATGATACCCATCCAATGTCCACAGACTGTGATAGATCACTAATACAACTGTGCCCTACCACAAACTCAGGTCATTGTGGAACATTTGATTGAGTCTGCTAAAGCCACACTTTCCCTTGCCTGAATGTATTTGGTATTGCTCTGCCGTATGATCCCACTACATGTGATAAAATATTCGCATTGTGTCCAATGTTACTGAACATGATAAGCAATTTGTAGCAAATAGTCAGTGGAGTGTGAGCCAGATGAGGAAGTTGTTGGAGGACTGAGAAGCAGAGGATGGACATGCTAGACAAAAGTAGACAGAGTAAACTGTGGTACTGGCAAAGAGGTAGTGGTAGCCACATAGCATTTGCACATAGTGAAGCATATATATATATATATATATATATATATATATATATATATATATATATATATATATATATTACAGTAAAGGTGAGGCATACAAACTTAATGCCAGACTATGCTTACCCATGCATAAGCTGGTCATACATTTCATCAGATAAAGGCAAACATTGTAAAAAAGTACAAAGGGCAGGGCACACTCATCATCATTTGTCCATGTGAGGGAAGGAGCACACGTGTGCAATCTCTTTCACAGGGAAGTGTGTGTGTTTGTGCTGTTCTAAATGCAAATTTGTAAGAGCACCATGTTTGTGCAGGGGGTATAAAAGGTATTACTGGAGAATGTTTTGTATGGGGCTGCTGTCTTCAGTGGTCTGTGAGTGTGTGATGCATTGGTGGCTGCAGGTCTATCTATGTGGTTACACTGGGATGTAGCCTTAGCAGTTGTTGAAGCACTGTGGTTTGATCTACCAGAGAGGTCCAGGACATGCTTGGAAAATAAGCTGGCATCCCTTGTTCACCCCTGCATTTGGGCCACAGGGAGATGACAAACTTCCTTGACTGCATGCATCATCACTAACTTGTCCTTCCTGTATCATGTGTATCTCATGGATGTCCAGATGCGCAAAGACTGGGCATTGTATCTTGTTTACACAATCTCTGTCAAGTGCAACCAAGACACTGTACTCCTTGACTCTGCCAGCTGCTCATGGCTATCATCATCAGTGTTAGGCCTCTACCTAACATCAGGTGGTGGAAGTTCCATAGTGGTGGAGACTGACAGATAATCAACTCTGAATACTCCAAAGCAGAAGACCCAGTATAAGTGTAACCCACCACTTCTACTTTAATCTCAGAGAAGAATTACTAGGATGGTGAATACTGACAGTAATAATGGGTAATATGCCTAACCATGTACATGTGACATTGGAGGTTGTATCCTTCATGTGCCTTTAGTATACAAAGCATATAGCAGTAGCAGCAGCAGTAAGATATACAGTAATAAAGGGAACAATCAAAAATATTCATGACTTAATACAGGAAGAGCAACTCACACCTGGAGCATCTCTACTGGTTACTTTTGGGACAACTGCAGAACAGCTCAGCTCTGAGATCCAGCTCTCCAAAATGGGACTTTGGTGAGTCCCCTCTCAGAGATACCAAAAACTCATCCATCTCCAATAATGGTGGCTTGTCTGATGGCCTGCTTCCCATTACCTTACTCTTTTGTGCAAGCAGAAAGCATGTTTTTTCTGCATCACAGAATATCAGTGACCTTATGTCTGACCTGTACATAGTTGCAGTCTTGACATTCATGTGTACATCAAGATTTTGCCAGACATGTTCACAGAAAGGCTGGTCAGCAATGTCCTTCAGAATGACCTGTCAGCCATCTAGAAGGAGTGCCTCTAGCAACAATTCATTCTGTGCATCAGGCAGCTTGCACTTCCTAGCCTTTTCCTTGTTGATCATATAGACATGTGGATAAAGACTACACCATGTGGGTGGCATTGCCAAGATGGAAAGCAAGTAGCAGCATAAGAATTTTGCTCTGCTTCTCTTAAACTAATTTGACGGGATTGAAATGTCAAACTCATTAAATAATACTTTAAAACAGCGAAATACAGTAAAGAAAATCATCTGGGGCTGTTTGGAGAAAAAAATGTAAATATTTAAATGTTTCCTTTCGAAAACTTCAGTTAATAAGAACTACAGGAAAATGAGTCACTCTAAACCAGCATTTCAAGAAATCTCTGTGAAGAAGAAACTACAGTCTATTCTTAATAGCATCAAGAATGTGTCACTGAAATTGGATAAACTTGATTCTAGAGTAGATGTAAGTAAAGAAAACTGTAAAAAAAAAAAAACAGATTGAACTAATTAATGAAGTGGTCAAACAGCAAAAGCTTCAAATTTCTGCTATGGAAGATGCAGTTAATGACATTGATGGTAGACTGACAGAAGGAGAAACAATCATTGAATTTATTCTTAAACAAAATAATTTTTTGGAAAAAATGGATGATTTAGAGAACAGGGAATGAAGAAACAACTTTCAGATTTATGGTGTTCTTGAGAAGCAAGAAGGGGACAACATGGTGAACATTTTAACATCTTGGATTCCAGTAATATTAACTCTTCCTGAAGCCCTGTCAGTTGGCATAGAGAGGGCACAAGGATCTTTATCTACAATAATCTCAAGTAAGACACCTTCCAATCAAAGATCTATAATAGTTAGATTTATCTCCAGCCAGGATAAATACTTAATTTTAAAAACAGCTTGGTATGCATTACCCATAAAAATAGAAGATTCTGTCATCAGATTTGTCAATGGCTATTCTTTCTTGGTAGTTTCAAGCTTGTATCCTTTTTTTTAAGGAGCTGAAACAATCTGGAATACAAATACATTTGATATGCCCTGCAAAGTTAAGGATATTTCTACCAGATGGGAAAAAAACTTTTGAATGCTTGAAAGATGCAGTTTCTTTGGTTCAGAAGAGTAATCTACTTGACTCTACACTAGAAATGGAATGGAGTTCTTTATTAAAAGGATAAGCTACAAGAAGTGATTGGACAGTAAAAGAAAAAAGTAAAAATCTTAAAGATAAATGAAAATTGTATTTGTTATTTATGTTTATTTTGATCAATTAAATATAACACTGAAATTTTCCAAGAAAGGACACCCATCGCAATGTAAAACTTTTCCTTTTATTTGAATCTCATTTTGTAATAATTGGTAATAGTTATGCTCAGTTTTAATGTTTTACATTTTTCATCAGGGTAAGTGTTTAAAGAAATAGACTAACATTAGCTTTAACATATACTTTTAATTTAATTATTTTAGTAATACAACTTATTTTGCTATAAAAATAGTTATATATCATAATGGCTATACATTTTAAGTTAGTCTTATCTGAATGATTTCCTTTAAATATATTACGTGTTGAAATGTGTAGATACAAGTGATTGTTGAATGCATTTTTATTGATATGTTTAGGTTATTATATGGGAGTGGTTTGTTTTAATCAAGGGGAATTTGCTTTTGTTGTATTACTGAAGTATTAGTATCATTTTATAGTGTTACTGGGGTGTTAAATAAAAATTAACATATATGCAGTCTAGTCTGAAAGTACATGGTTCTAGGGTAACATGGCTTTTGCTCAAATATCCTGAAATATATAAAAAAACAACACTTAACAGCAATAAACAGCTATGTGTAACTAGGTCATTTATGTCAGTATTTTATTTAAAATTGCTGTAAACTGACTTTAAAAAAACATTTTTCATTGGTTTTAATGCCATGCTTATATACTTAACTGTTTTTCTGCAATATCAGTGTCTCTTGTGAGTTTTTAGATGTCCGTTAGTCTAATTAATTTCAAATTTTTTTTTTCCATCTGCGGCTCACCTAATGAAACTATAAGCCTTTTACAATTGAAGAAAATCTCTATTCAAAAATAGTTCTGGCTTGAATTAGTGTTGTGCTACAATGAATGTTTTCTCCAATGCATCAAGCTAGCTATGATTACTGCTGCAGCCCAATTTTGTTAAAGACTACTCGAGAATTACAAACAATTTATATACCATCCTTAAGTACCAATTAAACAATTACATTTAAATATCGAATTAAATCAAAACCTTCCAATTGCAATCCACATTTCTACCAGCAGGAGCCAGGGTACCATATTTAAGATTGAATACATTTCCCTTATAAGAAGATTTATTCTTAACCTCCATATGTTCACCTCATGAAATAACCTTCTGAAAAATTATACCCTAAACCCCCCTTGATCCCCACTGTGGAACTATTTAAAATGCATTGCAAGAGGACTTTCAAGTTTCCAGTTTTTTCTATCCCTGACATGTTCTTGTAATTTTAACTTAAAAGCCCTCTTGCTTTCCCCAGTGTAAAACATATTACAGGGGCACTTCAGTGCATACACAATACCTTCTGTTTCACAAAAAATCTATCATTCACACTAAAAGTCACTCCATTAATTTTATGAAAAGCCTAACTATGAACCTACAACAAATACAATTGCCACAAGCAAATGTTCTCATTTGTGCACATTCTACATATTTTATTAGTAGGAATAACAAATCTACTATGTACACTCGTATCCTTTATACTCCTTCCTCTGCAGAAGGAGAACATAGAAATCCTAGGGACATTTGATTTTGTCACCACGGGCGATATTCTGCCCTTGCCATCAGTTTTTTTTTTTTTTTTAATTAGTTGCTGTATTCCCACAGCCTTTCACCATTAGTCATTAATGAGTCTAGGGCTCCAGTGCAATCAAAAAATAAAAAGCATCTGATCCAACACAATCACAGCTGTCATGTTTACAAAATTCCAGAGATAGCACTAACCTGACATTAATCATAATCTAAGGTGATGTAACCATACTCTTATAACAAAATCTAAATCCATTTAACTCTTACTCTCTCTCTCTGTATATATATATATATATATATATATATATATATATATATATATATGGATCTAGGACTATTGGACAAAAGCTCAATAGTCTAAATCCACAATCACTGAACACACTTTAACGAAAGCGCTTTTACCAAAAAAGCTCTTTTGTTAAAGTGTGTTAAAAAAAAAAAAACAATAAATCTGCTTTTATGCAGGGGGGCAACCCCCGCTGCACCCCCCATGTG
>NC_056731.1:1304917265-1304919765 GCF_019279795.1 Protopterus annectens | reverse complement strand
AAACTAGCAAAAATTTCTCTGACTATTAGTTGTCATATAACTTGCATCTATTCTTAACCAATGCTTTCATATTATGTCTAATTTTCTACAATTATTTAAAATGTAGTTGTTTTATATTATTTTTAAAGACTAATTATTGTGCTTAAAATATTTTGTAATACTTTGGAGCTTTCCTCCTGGGCCTCTGCTGAAAATGGGCTCCTACCCAGTTTTACTTTCCCAATAATTAAATGTCAGTAAATAAATAAAAAAAATACACCCAACCCCCCTTAAGAGCAAAAAGGATGAAACATTTCTCCAAAGCAACTATAGTCTCCTAAGTGATGGCATAAGTAGTTTCAAACCCCCTGCTACCACTGTCAACAATGACGCCTATACAGAGGTGAACACCAATGTCCTGTATAAACACCTATACAAATGTATAGACTTGGCTGTACCTGAATGGATCAAAACAAGGTCTTCAAAAAAAAAAATAAGGCACCCTGGTGGGCATCAAGCATAAGTAGGTTATACAACAAGAGAAGAAACTAATGTCTAAGGACAAGAGACAACTGACTTAACAGAGGAAGGACACCTGCCACAGCTTGAATGAGCAAATTAGATAACTTGTAATGTCTTCTAATGCCAGTTACGAAGCTAAACTAGCATCCCTAGCTAAGGATGATCACAAGGCATTCTTTAGCTACATCAGAAGTCTAAAAGGGAAGGTCTAGCTTTGTGCCAAACTAGTAGTGAGCAGTACCACTTATACTGACCCTGAGGACATTGCCAAACTGTTAGCAGACAGATTTGTCACAAACTTCACCCCCCTGTCCCCAACAGACATACACCAAATCATACCCGTCACCAGTCGTCTACCCAGTATCTCCAAAGGGCAGGTCATAACTGCTCTCTTCATGGCCAAAAACACATCCTCTATGGGACCACATAACATCCCAGGCTGCCTACTAAATGGTCTAAAACAGGACCTAGTGGAACCACTTGGCACTGTCTTGAGCCACAGTCTTAGCACTGGCTTTGTCCCAGCAGAATGGAAAACAGCAACACTAATTCCCTTGCACAAAGGGGATCCTGCAACTAACCGTGGGAACTATAGACCCATAAGGCTAACCAGCCCTATCTGCAAGGCCATGGAAATAATCATCATGGACCTTATCAACAAAGACATAGGTGACCTTGAAACTCTTGACCTGACCCAATTTGGCTTCATTAAGGGTAGATCATGCTTATTAAACTTGATGAGTTTCTTTGATAATGTAACCAAAGTCCTGGATAAAGGCAAAACAGTACATACAACCTATCTTGACTTAGCCAAGACTTTTGACACAATTCACTACTCAAGCATCATTGAGACACTCACCAACTGGTACACCACTGGGGTCTGAATGAAGAAATGATAAGTCAGCAAGCAAAAGAGAGTAGTATTGCTGAAACTGATTTCATCCTCAAGTCTTGATGAGTACCTTCATGAGGTGGGCCCTGTTTTTTCACAAAATCTCACCAAGATGACACTGATATATAGACTGTATTTTATATAGTATAGCTCATGGAGAGAAGCAGGTCAAAAATGAAAAATGATAGCTGGGTGCCAAGCCCCAGGATAAAAAAGTGCCCAATCCTGGTAGGAGCACTGGTGCCAGGACTGAAAAAAATGACAGTGTAGAATCCTCAAAATACGAAAACATTCCTACAATGGGGCTAGACCAGGCTCAGTCCTGATGGGACTGCTGCATATTCACAGGTCAAGCTCCACACAATTAATGTGAGACCTCAACCTGGTCTGTGACATCAATAGGACTTTTGTGGAATAGACTCCCTCTCCATGTAAAGCAGAGTACGTCATTAAACCTTTTTAAGCACAACCTGGATAACTGGATGGGGAAAAGAAAATACACCCCTGGGATTCCATGTATGTCCCTGCTGGACAGTGGCAGAGTGTGCTGACTTGGAACATAGGCTAAATTCTTGGCTAGGTTTGTAAGGACATCAGGGCCAATAGCCTAGTAACTTCCTATGATCCTAAAACATGAACAAATTTGAATAAAACTTAGCAAGGAATATTTTAGAAGACTTAAATCAATCCTGAAAACAGAGTTGAAATCTAGGAAAAAAATTCAAGCTATAAACCAATTTGCTCCTCCTGTCTTAGCTTACAGTTTTGGAGTGATTGACTGGCCCCAAAATGTGTTGGTTAGATTAGATAGAAAAACAAGAAGGATGCTTCATGCTCACCAAATGTTTTATAAAAATCAGTGCATTCCAAGATTATATATTCCCCATTATGAAGGAGGCACGAGCCTCCTTGAAATTGATTACATGTATAGATCTGCAATTGTGGGACTGCACATATATCTGATGACCTCACAGGACTGAAACATAGTGAAAGTTTTGAAACATGAGGAGAAAAAATCTAAGATTACTTCCCTGCTTAGTCTAGCAGAAGCATATTGACCTCCGATCAGGACTGAAACATAGTGAAAGTTTTGAAACATGAGAGAAA